>NW_024066137.1:0-131556 GCF_013036055.1 Alternaria burnsii
CTAACCCTAACCCTAACCCTAACCCTAACCCTAACCCTAACCCTAACCCTAACCCTAACCCTAACCCTAACCCTAACCCTAACCCTAATAACACCTGATACTATACGCTAACGCGTTAAACACTTACCCTAAGGTAAAGTAAAGTTAATAGTTATATCTTCTTATTAAGCAGTACCTAATAGTGTATGTAGTTTAGTATACTTCTAAAAATACGTGTAAGTAAACACAGACTTTTATATTTGTATAAGAGATGTTAGAGCTCTCTCTAACTACTAGCTTTACTTATAACTAGCCTCTTGTTCTGCCTTTTCTTATGTATATGTCTTACTAGCAGCGAAGCAGTTTGTATAAGTTAGAAAAAGAAGTCCTAGGCTTTCCTCTAGATTATCCGCGCGAACTCCCTGATACTTATTAATAAGTTGCAGGCTATCCTAAAGACAACTGTTGTATACCTTAATAATACTATGCTTGTTAACTATCTTATAGCTTGCAGCGCTTGCAGTTGCTAATATAGTAGTAAGCGCCTTAAAGTTAATCTTGCTGCCTGGGTCTAGGTTGTACTAGGTGAGAAGCTATCTAAATGTCGGCTGCGTAGGTTAAGGAGTGCTCTTAGTGTTAATAAAAGAGTCTTTAGGGTGTCTATTGCGCATAGAGTAATAAAGGTGTGCTTTGAGTTCCTTAGAGGTAAGAAATTCAGAGACTAGGCTAGGTAATATAGATTTGTTAATATAGTAGGCGGCCTTGAAGATAATAGCGCAGGCACAGTGAGTAATAGGGACGCTATATAGGAAGACCTCTACTATAGGTGTTGTTAGTTACTGTAGATATAGCGCGTAAGTTAGTGCTTACAGAACTTAATAAAGCGCTTGTAAGACTAGTCGTTTGCGAAGAACGCTGCGATCTAGTTGTCGCTAGGGAGAGACGTGGAGGTAGATATTGTACCTGAGAAGCGTAGTAGAAAGATAGGGAGTAGTTTAATAACGCTGTTATAGTTAAATAAAGAGAAAGAGTAAGGTAGAAGGATACCTAGCTTATTATAGATATTACCCTTGTGCTATTACTGCCTTCTTTACTGTTAATGTCCCTACCTGCCTGACGTTTAGATTAGCTGCTGCCTTTATACGTGGATCTACTAGATCTGTATGTGAAGGCTGGCGGTTGCGCGGCGTTACTGCGACTATTAATTTTACTTTACTGCGATAACGAGCTTTACTTTACTGCGATAATAAGCTTTACTTTACTGCGGATATACCTAACAAACGAGTATATCTGTATGTGAAGGCTGGTGGTCGCGCGGCGTTACTGCGACTATTAATTCTACTTTACCGCGACAACGAGCTTTACTTTACTGCGATAACGAGCTTTACTTTACTGCGATAACGAGCTTTACTTTACTGTGATAATAAGCTTTACTTTACTGCGATAACAAGCTTTACTTTACTGCGATAATAAGCTTTACTTTACTGCGGATATACCTAACAAACGAGTATATCTGTATGTGAAGGCTGGTGGTTGCGTGAGATTACTATAACTATTAACGTTACTTTACTCTATACCTTTACTATAGATTACCTTACCTTATTGTCCTTTCTCCTAAGGTAGTCTAAGCTTCTCTAGCTATATAGTGCTGCCTTTCTGCTACCTTTTAATTATAATTTCTTACTTTTAGCTACCTTTGACCTAACTCTAATATACTACCCTACTATAGTAGACCTGTTTAATATACTTGGAGAGCTATCTAATAATAGTGTTCTCGGCTTATACGCTAAGCCTATCTTAAGGGTTAGACTTAGTGTATGTACTTTGTATATTGCTACTTTACTAATTAGTAATAAGCTAACTTGCTCTCTAGGATGCTATTGAACTGCTAACGGCTACTAAACTCTGCTCTCTCTCTTTGCTGACTACTACTACGCTTCTTAATAACTATACTAATAACTATAATAACTCTACTTATAAGTTTATCTTTGCCTGTCCTGTAAACGCCTACCCTATTCTGTATAACTATTAGGAAGGTATAGTTGTTAGCTATGTAGAGAATAGCGATTGTATCTAGGCTTATATTAAGCGCGCCTAAGCTAATAGGGTCCTCTGCGATTGCTTTTAACGCGTATTTGTCCTCTTCTAAGCTGTGAGTAGTGGCGGCGTAGTTTTGTGTCTGGATAGTCTAGAGCAGGTCTATAAGTGGGATTACTATATTGCTAGCGAGTGCGAGGGTCTAGTTCTGCGGTAGCGTTTTGTGTACGACTCTCTTGTTACTAAGCTTTAGTCGGACGCGTCCTAAGCGCGTTAAGAATATACAGGTAGCGGCAGATAGTCTAACGTTGAGATTTAACGCTACTTCTTCTCTTTCTGCCCCTTTTATGCTAACTAGCTTAAGTATTATAATAGTATCCCTGTCTTAATGTTAACGCGCTATAGTATTAGGTGAGTCTATAGGGCTTAGTTTAGTTACGTGCAGTTCTAAAGGGCTATAGCTGTGTAGAAAGAAAGTTTGTGTAAACTAGTTTAGGTCTAAATAAAGATAATTTACCTTAAAGTTATTACTATACAGCTCTATACTTCTAAAATAGGCCCTAATATGCCTGTTGTTGCCTAGGTTAAACGACGGTTAAATAGGCTAGATCTGATCTATCTAACGTAAGCGCGCCCTAGGATAGTGCTCCTATAGTATAACTTAGGTGTTAATAATAGTATGTTTATCTATATAAGACTAGTTCTAAGCAGCTGCGCCTAACGTAATGCTGTCCTCTTAAGGGCTCTACTTTGGGTAATAGTTTATAGGTATTATGTAGTTCTAATATATTCTCCTGCTCTACTTACTATTTATCTTGTCTCTTTAGTACTGTCTTACTAGCTCTCTTACTTAGTAGTTGCTATAGTATAGGTGCTTCTATAGTCTGCGGAAGATAAAATAAGGTGCGTAATAATCTATCTAGAACTGTTATGTTGCTGGCAGTTCTTCTAAGAAGAGCTTGTCCCGCTTCGTATAACTTTCCTGTAGTATAGTGTAATAGTAGCCTAACTTACGTTGCTGCCTAGCTGTAGCGTACTAGACACGAGCGGGTTAAACAGCACAAGTAGGGGTTGTTAAGAGAGGACTAGATAGTAGGCGCTTTTTATAGGGGCTAGTACTAGGCTTACAAAGCGTAGGGGGGGAGACTAGGTTAGGGTGTGTACTAATAGCGATTGTGCTTAGCTAGGTGTATTGTGGGATAGATAGTTTATAGGTAGGGGAGGAGGAAGAGAAGGGTGTAGGCACTGAGGGCGTCCTGTTACTAGTAGCGTGGTGCTTTGTTTAACTACGCATAGGGGTTAGAAAAAGGGGGCAAGTAGGGGGCGACAGCGCCTTCTTGTGTGGCCTTACGTTCTAACAAGAGGATATAGACAAGAGAGAATAGGCACGCTTGTATACGTTACAGAGAGCTTCCCTAGTTTAATAGGCTATGCGCGTTATGTCCCTGTTAAAGTACTGTACTAAGATACGCTAGCGATACTTAGAATTACGCACCTTTTGCTGCACGAATTAATCTATAGTAGCTTAGTTAGCATTAGTTGCCTTATTGTAGTAGAGGTTAGATAGAGAAGGTCTAAGTAGTAGACGTATAATACACCGCGAGCTATCTTGCCTGCCTTGCCTGCCGCCTTGTATAAAGTTAATAAGGTGGTTAGGCAGCCTAACCTAGAATACGCTAGGGAGATAATTAATGTAGATACTAACTAAGAAGGCTGTAGTAGCTACTAGTATGCCTTAGCTATAGGACAAAAACTATTTCTGCGTCTTTTTGCGTTGCTCTATATCTAGCGCCGCATAGTATGCTTAGCTGTGCAGACTTTAGCTCTGTAGATACTCGCTAAGCCCTTGCGCTATCTCTGTAGTAGGTATATATATAAGAAGCTTAGCTAATAATTACGCTTCTAGGTAGAGGTACGCAGTAAGAGGGGACTAGTTGTTAAGTAGCTGAGGTAAGGAGAGCTTACGCACCTGCTAAGCGAGTTTAGGTTAGTTAGTAAGAATCTAGTAGGGGATTATGTTAGTCAGCAACCCTAATAGGTAAAAGGTATAGACCTAATTCTAAACGGGGATTGTAGTAGATAGTAAAGTAAGTTAGACACTAAACTGGGTGATCTTGCGTAGCTCTAGTAGGGCGGGCTAATAGGTGTTGTTGTATAATAATATATAGTAAAACTTATTAACTACAATGCGTTCTAGCCTCTCTTAACTATGAAGACGTTAGATTAGCTCTATAAACGATAGTTAGGCGAGGGCCTCTGGGGTAGCGAGGAGGATAGGCGCAGACTAATCGCAGTGTTTATTAGACTAGATGCTCGCATAAATCTAGTGCTTTGCGTATTATATAATAATGTCTTGTTATAACGCTGCTAAAGGGACAATTATAATAGTCTGGCTATAGTCTAGGTAGCAGTGCGGCAGAAGAAACGTCAGACTTTTACTAGCACCTGTCCCTGTAATATAGGTAATAACAGTCTCTTCTCTTATAATAGCGCGAATGACTTCTTGTTACTAAGGCTAGAACTTAGCGCTTTTACTAAAGTTCTCTTTTAGAAGTACCTTAAGGTTATATTAAAGCTGTTGTACTTAGTTAGCGGGCTTATAGAGGAGAGGTGCGTCTAACGCCTAGTATGTTTTTTTAATAAGAAACCTAAGCGTAATATACTACTTTATAGAAACGTGAAAGGACCCTATTATATTGTAGAACTTCTTCTAGAAGATAGCGAGGATATCTTAGGCGTATATAAGGGAGCCTGTTCTAGTAGAATAGCCTGCTTGTATCTTACAATCTTTGTCTTTTAGCGCGCTTACTATTTTATCTATCTCTTTTTTTACTAATTTAGGTGGCGTGCCTCTGCGTCTGTTTAGTTTCCTTATAAAGGTAATAAGTAGATATTATATTATACTAAGCGTAATTTGTTAAAATATATACTTTTTTATATAATAAATTACTAGGTTAGAAAGACGCTTAGCGTCTGTTAGCTGCTCGCCCTTCTTGTTGGGCTACAGAAGGCTGCTAAAGGCGAGCGGATAATAGGTGTCTCTGATCCCTAGTGTGGCCTAGTACAGGCAAAGCTAATAGAACAGGCGAACTAGCTATAGATACTACATAAGTAAGCTGCTAATAGGGCGGGGTAGAAAGCGATAGATAATCTTATAGCTCTTGTCCTGGTTATAGCTCTTGTAGTACTAGAGGACTACAGCTACTAGGCTGTTGTAAAGAAATAGATTCTAAAGGTTACTATTAGTAGAATTCTTATAGTGTATACTAAGAATCTCTGTACCTCTTGCTAGCTGACTATTAGTAAAGTAGACTAAAGTAAGGAGCATGTCTAGAAACTGTTGTACTAGATTACTGTACTTTTTAATGTTGCTGGGTCTAGTTAGGTCTTTTAGGGGGCTGTCCTTTAGGACGCTGTTTTTGCCTGTTTGTAGGTATGTAAGGAATTAGTTCTATATAAATCCTGACTGCGGCTTTAGTAATAGAGCCTTATCGGAAAAGAGACTCCCTTCTAGCGATTTATTAGTAGGATTGTTAATAAGCTGATCTTATAGAATAGGCGGGAGGTCGCTCTGTTTCTCTATATAGGCGAGTTAGTAAAGAAGAGACGAGGCCTCTTTATGCAGGTTGTGTACTATAGAGGTAAACTAAGAAAGGTTGGTCTGTATTCTACGTAGGGTAACTGTATCCTCATTCTAATAGACAAAGGCATCTAGATTTTCTCTATACTGATATTGACTGAGGAGGCGAGCTGTGCGGATTAACGACTCTATGGGCGTACTGTACTGGGTAGTTAAGTAGAGGCTGGCCTAGGTCTAAAACTTATTAATAACGGCTTGATTGCTGGCTTCTGTATCTAGGACGGGCACGGACGTTGTTAGCGGTATCTGCTGTAGTAAGGTAGCCTCCTCTACGGTAATCGCGCTATAGAGGTCGTCCCTTAATAATAGTAAGGTAGACGGAACCTATTTGTCCTGGTATATTTAGATAGTGGCTAGTTAAACTATTTTCTTTAGCGCAGTAATGTTGGTAGTAACGTTGTATACTTTGCGTAGCCTGTTCTTTTCTTTTAAGAGAACTAGGAACGCGGTTATAATAATAAGCGGGAGCTTAAAGTTAGACCTAATATAGGTTTGTTCTACTAATAATATCTAAAAAGCGTGATAGAGCTTCTTAAGTGGGTCTAACTGGGTGCGGGTGTAGTTAGCGTCTACGTTAGGAAAGATACTAGCTTGTTTGTTAAGATAGCCTATAATGTCCCTCTAGGCTTCCGCCTGCGACAGGGTCATAGCAAGCTAGCTAGGGGACAGTTAACTATAGATAAGAATGCGGTAAAAGAAGATAAATATCTTCTGTAAGGGTAACGCATATTATAGAGACTTATTCTAGTATAGTTTAAAGGGATAAAGAGGCGTATTATATAATTCTTCTTGTATAACGCAAAGCTAAGGAAAGCGTGCAACGCTAGCGGTAGTGTTCTGCTATGTTTTTACTATGCTCTTTACTGTATTGTATAAGAAGAATAGGGCTGGCTCTTGATGCGTATCTAGAAGCGTGACTGTAGCAAGACCTTCGTTCTAAGTGCTAGGGAGCACAGTAAGAAATCTAGTAGTAGCAAGCTACAGACTTGTCTCTACGGTTAGCTTATAGGGAATAGTAGCTAGATATTCTTTCTGCTCTTTGTCTAACTAGTTACCTGTAGACTGTAGTAGTGCCTTAAGATGCTCTGCAGCTCCTCTATCCCCTAACTAAGATAGCGTAGGACGCTTTGCGGCTGCGTAAAAAGGCACTTCTAGGTAGGATAGTAACAGCGACGCTAGCGTGTTAATAGGAGGGCTAGGAGACAAGGGATGCGACGTGTTTAGGGGTAGCACCTTAAAGTAGCGTTGTAGATAAAGGCTAATTGCTTTTTACGTAGTCCCCCTAAAGTACTGCTAGCTGTAGGCGGAACGCGTATAGTAATAGAAAGTAGATGCGCTGCGCGGCTTAGCGTCTCTAGATAGAGAATGCTCCTTACGCAGGTGGCTGAGCATAGTCTTCTTCTTAGTCTTGCCGGTGTAGAGATAGGGGTCCTAGTTAGAATATATTGTATAAATTACTGCCTCCTCTAATAGCAGGCTAGTAATAGGAGGAAAGGGTTTGCTATTTAAGTTAGTAAACTAAAACTTAGCATACGTGCTTTTAAGACCTTACGCGCTTTGTAAGTACGTAGCCTCTTCTTGTATCTACACACGCTTATTAGTAGTAAGATTATAGAGATAATGTTTATTAAGATAATTCTTAACACAGGAGGGAAGCACAGCGTATTTATAAATAAGATAGACTAAGATGCTATAGTTGCTATTAA
The DNA here is from genome assembly GCF_013036055.1 of Alternaria burnsii. Taxonomy (NCBI): domain Eukaryota; kingdom Fungi; phylum Ascomycota; class Dothideomycetes; order Pleosporales; family Pleosporaceae; genus Alternaria; species Alternaria burnsii. Next base: position 7,363 of record NW_024066137.1, read on the forward strand.
GATAGAAATAGCGTAAGAGAAGTATAGTAGTATAGAAGAAGAAATAACCTAGATATAGTGCGTAGTAGAAGAGATAACCTAGATACTGTAAGTAGTAAAGGAGATAACCTATATGTAATAAGGAGTAGAGGGGGGTAGAGAAGACTCTGTAGCTAAGACGCGTTTTTACTTATATGCGGGCTGAAACCTACTATGCGGTTCTACGTCGGGCCTGCTGCATAGGGAAAGAAGTAACTCTAGCCCTAGCTAATTGTTTTTGTGATAGCAGGGTAGCGAGGCCCTACTTCTTGTTATAGTTACTTATTTGTAGACGGTAGAGTAGCTGTCTTATTATGTTTATCCTCTCTAGAAGAATATAACTATAATCCCCTAACGCGTATACTGCGGCCCTAGTAGGCCGCGATAATACTAGAGTCTAATGCCTGCGTATCTGCTAGGCGTTCTTCCTAAGCTGTTAGAAGAGAGTAATAAGCTTACTGTGTTAGTAGAATAGGCGTTTACCCGCGTTAACCTCTAGGCGCTTGTTTTCTATATACTTCTAGATACTATAGAACTAATATAGGTATTTATTGCCTACACTCTAGACAACGCTATAGAGTAGATCTGCTAGCATATTAGTAAAGCGCACTTTCTAAAGATTATCTACTAAATCTATAACAACTTACAGCTATAAGACAGGCGTTCTTTCTTTAAAGTAAGCAATGCTAAGAATAGCTATCGCCTATTAAAACGCGCACAGAGAGAGTCTACTATAAAGCAGGTAAATTAACAGCTAAAAGAGCAGCTTGACTACGCGTTGCTAGAAACAGTTACTAGTACACAGGACGTAGCTGCTGTAAAGAGAATAGATATTACCTTCTCTAAGGAAGAGCGGAAGTATTAGAACTTTATAAAGTAGTTGTAGAAGGTTAAAGTTAGTAAAGTAGCTGAAATAATTAACTGCGTAAAAGCAGTAGCTGCAGCCTCCTATCTGTAGAACTAGAAGGCTGTGCTTTAGGCGTGGAGGGAGATATATAGAGAAGGTAAGTGTTTATTTCCTTATACAGGGATAATAGTAGTAGCCCTCTAAGCTAGAGGCGATTCTTTTTATAGCGTAAGTAGTGCGTAAGATATAACGTGCGAAACCTAGGAGACGCTAGCTACGCTATTATAAGTAGAACAGCGAAGTTATATAGACATAGTCTTAATAAAGAAAGAAGTAGAAGGCTTTTAGAATCTGTTAGTATTAGCAAAATAAAATAAGACAGCAGATATTATTAGAAGTATAAGGTATTATTAGGTTATATCTACTCTCTATATAGAATATAAACGTCTAGAAGACGTCCTAAGTAAGAGAGTAAAGGTAATAAGTATAAGAGGGCGTAGGATAGTAATAGTAGTACGGGAGTAACTTTTCTGTGCGCTCCTTTAAGCTTATTATAAGGACTACGTAAGAGACGACTATACTATACGTTACTAATTATAGAACTAATACTTAGACTACAGCAAACAGTAGTAGATGTTGCGATAAAAGTTTAGGATAGGTATCTTTGCCTTAATACCAAAGGGTAGTATACTATACGCTTTTATAGAGCGTAGACTTATATACTATCTAGAAGATTAGATCTAAATAGTAGCAACGTGTAACGAGAATATACAGGAAACGTGTGAGGCTATTAAACCTCTATTCCTAAGATGTATAGCGGAAGAAGCACCTCTAGAGTAGCTATTTCTTAAGGTAGTAGACAAAGAAGATATAGAGGATTAGTTATTTATAGCACTGCTTAAACTTATAGAAGATAGAGATAGGTCCTTCTAGAATCTTACGAACAAATATAGGATTCCTAACTTAGAGGACGAGTCTTATTAATATAAGGTCTCTTTATAGAATAGATAATCTATATAGGTAACTAAGTACTTTTAGCTATACTAATACGCTACTCTTTCTTTTCTTACCTGCACGTAACCTAGCTTTTACTAGGCTACTACTAGGTAGAATAATTATAGTTATAGTAGAGTTACTAGCTGTATATAAAAAAGGTAGACTAGGTTTTAGATTATATATAGAAGTAAATAGCATTCCTACTATAGACTGCTGTCGGATTCTGCTGTCAGATTTTGCTGTTAGATGTTAGAATTAGCTATCAGATTTTGCTGTCAGATTCTGCTGTTAGATTTTGCTATTAGATATTAGAATTAGCTATTAGATGTTGGAATTAGCTATTAGATTTTGCTGTCAAATAGTGGAATTTGCTGTTAGATTTTGCTATTAGATATTAGAATTAGCTGTTAAATATTAGAATTAGCTGTCAGAATTAGCTGTTAGATTTTGCTGTTAAATCTCACTAGCAGATTTTGCTGTCAGATATTGGAATTAGCTGTCGGATTTTGCTGTTAGATTCTGCTGTTAGATTCTACTGTCGGATTTTGCTATTAGATATTAGAATTAGCTGTTAGATGTTAGAATTAGCTGTCGGATTTTGCTGTCAAATAGTAGAATTCGCTGTTAGATTTTGCTGTTAGATGTTAGAATTAGCTGTTAAATATTAGAATTAGCTATCGGATTTTGCTGTTAGATTCTGCTGTCAGATTCTGCTGTCGGATTTTACTGTCAGATGTTAGAATTAGCTGTCGGATTTTGCTGTCAGATTCTGCTGTCGGATTCTGCTATTAGATTTTGCTGTTAGATGTTGGAATTAGCTGTTAAATATTAGAATTAGCTGTCGGAATTAGCTGTCAGATTTCTAACGCACGGGCTAATTTTTCGAGGATTTGACAGCAAAATCCGCGATCCTAATAGGTATAGAATTAGCTATTAGATTTTGCTGTCAAATCTTACTAGCAGATTTTGCTGTTAGATATTAGAATTAGCTATTAGATTTTGCTGTTAGATTCTGCTATTAGATTCTACTATTAGATTTTGCTATTAGATATTAGAATTAGCTGTTAAATATTAGAATTAGCTGTCGGAATTAGCTATTAGATTTCTAACGCACAGGCTAATTTTTTAAGGATTTAACAGCAAAATCCGCGATCCTAATAAGTATAGTATAGACTTTTTTAGTTATCTAAATAAGTAAAGACTATAATCTTTTAGACTATAAACTACTATAAAGCTATAAAACTTTATAATATAAAATAGATAATCTATTAAAAATATTATCTATTAAAATAGACTAGGAATTACGCGTATTAATAGACGTTAATTAACTTTTATAAAATCTTAGACAGTTACTAAGCTCTAAGTAACACGCTAACTAAAGTAGATATTCTTAACTACTACTTTACTATAGAAACTTAGCTTATAAGTATAATACTAATTTTAAATAATATAATTAAAACTATATTAAAAGTTTAAGTAGATAAAGATACTTAAGTTCTTTAGTTTACTAACTTAACCTCTCTACTAAATACTAAAAGATAGAGTTAATTAGATAAGAAAGTATTACGTATACTTTTAGATTACTTCTTTTTTATAGCTTAACTATACCCTCCTTCTAAAAAAGATATATTTTTTTAAAGTATATCTAAATCTACTTAGATAGCTTAGTTACTTAGGAACTTAATACTAGTAAGCGCTTTAATAATTTAAAGTACTTAACTACTATTAGCGCTTACTTATAAAGTAAGCGCTAGCTTATTATTTACTACTATAAAATCCCTTAGAACTACTAAAAGTTTTACTAAGTAGCCTAGTTACTTAAGTATTTAACTACTATTAATAACCTCTTATAAAGTAAGCGCTTACTTTTTACTACTCTACTACTTTAGATTAAAAGCTTACTTCTTATATTAACTAACTCTTAGTAAGCTAAGATACGTTAGTCTTAACTACTTATTAGTATTAGTTAATATTTAGGTTCCTTTTTATATAGTATAGAAACTTTATTTAGCTTAATTTTTATATTATAGAGTTAAAGTAGTAGAAAATAGCTTAGAGGTATAGTTTTTTATATAAAAAACTATATAGATATATATAGCCTTATATAAACTATAAACTAATTCTATAAAGTATAGAGTCTAGTAGTTTATATTAGGTATACTAGTTTCTAGTATAGACTAGCTTATATAAGCTATATACTAATTAATATTATAAAGTAAGTAAGTTTAGTAGTTTACATAAAGTTTAGTAGTTTACGTAAAGTCTAGTAGTTTATAACGTTATATATTAATATCTTTATAAGTAGAGTAGCTATTAATAAACTAAAAATAGATTTAAAATTATAGTATAATTCTATATTAAATTATATAGGTTAAAATTCTCTATAGTAGCTATATAGCGTGCAGTTACGTAAAGAATATTAAAATTTTACTCTTATCTTTTAACGCAGATATCTTAATAATAAGAGTAGCTATTAATAAACTAATTAAAAATTTAAAATTCTTACGTAATTCTATATAAAATAGCTTATTTTAATTCTTTTTTACTAGCTATATAGCGTAGATAGCTAGCCTTAATCCTACTACTTTAATCCTACTCCTTGTTTCTTATCGCATCCTTATCGCTACTAACAAAACAGCTTAATTCTACTAGGATTGAGTACATCCTCTAGGGTAGGAACTGTTAATCCTAATATATATAGAGTAAAGGTTACTATTAATATATACTTATTCTATTCCTAATATAACGTTTTATAAATATATTAAAACTATATATAGTAAATTTAATTAAGCTTCTAAAGTAAGCCTTAGCTTTCCTATTAGTTACCTCTTGTAACAACTGCAACTAAAGACGAGTAAACCCTAGTTCAACATACTAGGCAAAGAATACTGCAACAATAAGAGCAAATGCTGCTATCGCAGAGCTTCTGTCCCCTGTCTGTCGAGCCACCCCACTACCTGTCGGTCCGGATGTTGCCGCAGCTCCAGCACCTGCCACTGACGAGGGCGCCGGCGGAACATATGAGCTTGTTGGTTCTAGACGCGAGACTGTGCTGCTCGAAGCAGGAGACGTGCGACTTGCTGATCCCGACTGGGCAGTTCTTCCACAGTATCGATTCGAATAAACAGCCGTTGGATCTAAGGTTTTCCTCAGACAGCTTTGATTGGCATCAATGTCGCATCGCGACCCCCAATACAGCATGTCCTCGTTGCAGAGACAGCCGTTGAGATCTGTGCCTGGCGTATTGTAAGCCGAATTGCACGAGGTCATGGCCACTGTTAAACTGTCGCAATCCATCGCATAGCTGAGACAGTCCTCTTGGTCGTATGCTGGTGGTTTTGTGATGATCATCGTTGTTGGCGAGAATGTAAGCACTTCTTGACACACTGTAGACCAGCTGTAGTAGAATCCGGTGGTTCCTTCGAAGAGGCTGTCGATCATTGAGTTGGGGAAGCAGTCCCACATTTGCTGGTGGCAGCTGAATCTTGTCAGCCTACGAGCAAGCTGCGGATCGTGTGGACTACTCACCCTGCCATATAATTCAACACGCTCTGCTGACAGTAACAGTCCGCCTGTGAGCTCGGGTTGTCTATATGGGCACACGACTTTTGCTTATCGAGCATCGAGGTACAGCTGCTCATTGTAACAACGGTATTCAAGCAGTTAGTAGGATCGAAGATTATGGACTCGGCGACTGATTGCGCCGCTGTCAGGGCCAAAAGATCGACCAGAATGATTATGATCATGGCGAAATTGTCGGGTTGGACTGCCATCCAGACGGATAAGTTCGCTCAGATGAGCTGTACTGTTACCCAGGTAGCTATAGCTCTCTAGCTTTATTTACTTTCATCAGCTGAGGTCGCCGAGCAATCCCGCACTCTTCCCCAACGCTCGCCAACGTAGCGCCATCTCGCATCGCCTAAGTCTAGGCCCTCTGTATCCTTGATTTGTTTTTGCGGGAGAACGTGTCGTCGGCGTTCACATTCAGCTGATAAGACCCTGAACCGCTTTAGCGCCTCGCTTGGATCACATGGCACTTGGCACATCAATCATTCGTTCTGTCCTGTCGAACATTAGTCCATTACATCCTCAGCTTATCCACAAATGTAACCTATGCTTTATCCACAACACTTCGGTGTTCACCCGGAAAGTCGCCGAACACGAGCCTTGGCCAAAGAGGAGAATGTCACATGTGCCTTGGCCAAAAGCTGAGAACCTAGCAGCCAATGAGTTGGACCTGGCCGAAGCCACTGTCAAACTATTCCAAAATGTGTTACATGTGCGTTCAGCTTGAAGAAGAAGACAAGATAACAATGGAAAGCAAGGCAAGATGCAGGTCCACTGCAATTGCCGCTCCAGGTAGCGTTCAACCTGCATCCCGACAACTTCTACTCTCAATATCACGAACGCACACTCTGCGTTGTCTTCCTTCATGCCGCCCAAGCGATTTCAATGGCGTTCCACCGTTCTTCGCCCCTGGGTAGTGTCTCTTCTTTTGTTCGCAGAAGTGAGTCTCGTCTGTGCTATCGCGGCTCTTTGGGTTCTGTCGGAGGTACACGCAGGCTTCGTGAACGTCGGCTTTCGAGGATCCGGCTCCGCAATTTTCAGCAGACAAGGCGCACACGAGCGTGGTCAGCCCCTGCTATGGACAACTTTACCGTTTATTATCCTCACGCTCTATCGCCTCTTCCGTGAAGCTGTCGTCGGAGCTCTTGTTGTCGACGCACCGTTCGTCGAATTACACAGGTCCTCATCTGATCGGCCTACCAAGATACGAAAGTCGATATATCTTGATTATCGCACATCACTCAGCATCGTAGCATGGTCCAAGGCTCTCAAGAATGGGCATACATTTCTTGGCCTATGCATGCTGTTTTCCTTTGTGGTATCACTTGGGCTGGTACCGCTGGTCGGAGGTCTTTTCGCCGAAGGGGAAGAGCTTCCTGCGACCAACGCAATTTTCAGTCTAGGATCTATACTCGATAGGACTACAGATATCACTGTCGTCGACTATGGTCTCCTCTTTGACCTTGTTTCTGCCTCCTGGGTCTATACTGCTCCTTACCCTCCCGGAACCGACGGAAACTTTCCTCTTCCAAGCGTGGCACCCGTACGAGATCTCAAGAACTATACCATCTCTTTACCGGCAACCACCTCTCAACTTTCCCTCGATTGTCAGGTCATCAGCGGCGCACCATTTACCACAGACAAGGAGACGGAAAACGTAAAAAATCGCCGTTTCTCCGCTACCGATCGCGATTGCTTGATCTCCGGAGATATCGCTGTCGGAAATAACAAAGATTCTTATTACCTCGGAGCGTTTTCCCAGCAGGACTGCCCTGACGTCGCTGGTCGCACACGATTGGTGCTCTTCTCTGTTCCAGTTGACTCATCTGGTGGAATGCAAGATCCGACCCTGATATCCTGCATTCCGTCATACTGGACTGTCAATGGCACACTGGGCGTGGTTAGAACGACAGACTCCACGAACCGATCGGCAGAAACACCTTCTTTCTCAGAATCTTCTCGGAGCATCGAAGAACTTCCCGATATCAAACGCCAACAATTCGAAGAGGGCGTCGCTAGGGTACAATCCATCAACATAGGAAGTAAGGTTAACACACCGGATCGCCTCGCAGAGCTGGTGGCTAGGTACATCGACAACCATGACTTGGAATTCGCAGAGGACCATTTGATCAAGGCTTCGAGCACGGTATACCCCGCTGTTTATACAATGCTCTGCCTAGACAAGTTCTACCCCACCTTAGCACGACCGATTCAGCAGTGGGGCGTTCTACACATACCTGAGAACCGATTACATGTTGTCGAGCCTGTGGCGATTGCCATGATCATCTTCCTCGTCATACTTGTTGTTGAGTCTATATACCTCATCGTTTACCTCCACAAGTATCCTAGTATACTTGCAGAAGAGCCTATTGGACTTGTCGGTGCTGCAAATTTGCTTCATAATAGTAACATTTCACGTGTGATTGCGAAGTTCCATGACGAGCCTGGATTCGACGGTCGACTTCGACGGCCACTGAAACAGGACGATAAGAAGCAGGACAAAACCAGTAAGAAGCAAGAGAAGGTCAACAGGAAGCAGAACAGGGCAGACAAGAAAGAGGAGAAGAAGAAGGCTTCAAACACGGATGACAGCCTATTGGACAGAAAATGTTGGGTAGAGCGAGAGCCCGACGCATGGGAACTGAAGATCCTAGTGGAACCCAGAGCTGTCGATGCCCCTTTCCCTGAACATGCATTTTCCGCATCTCGGAAAGACTCTGCTCTGCATGCAGCTCAGCCAACACGTTCTGACAGTGGGCAACCGACACAAAACGTAGCATCATTAGTTTAACCTGCTGGTTCATCTCATACTTTCGATATCATACTGATCCGGTTTGCTACAACTTTCTGGTACTAATAGACGCGGCTGCACAACAGAGATCACATTTTCGCGGTGGAAAGCAGCCCAAAATAGGAGAAACGAGGTATGAAGACGTTGATACGAGCAAACAGCCTCAGCTGAACTTGAGATACCTGGTAGCTGCCCTAGCCTCCTCATCTGACTCGTCACATCGTGCCGAGCTAGCGAAGAATGTGTGTATCTCCCGTAGCATACGAATCAATCATAGTCTCTTGATTATAGGGTGGCAGCAAGGCAGATGTGCTAATCCTTCATGGTTCGAGACGAGCGAGCTACTAATCCACATCTGCTCGCCACTCGTGTTGAATCCGTTTTGAGGCAAAAGCAAAAGCGAAATTCGGCTACCTAATAGAAGCTGTGATCGAAGAAGAACGCACGATGGGATACACACCCATCACGGAAGCATGTTTTTATTGAGCTAATGAAGTACAGAATAGCAACTAGATACACCGGGTGACAATCGTGTAGGCGTTCGTCTACCTGGTCTACCCAAGGCAAAAGTAGGCAACTAAGGACATGCGCCTGAAAAACAAGGCTACGTACTTCATTTCGAGTCCAGGGAGTATTCCAGCGCCTACAGTCCACCAGCCTAGAACGCGTTGCCCACCATAACCAAAACAGCATACAAAAACCCACTCCCACCAGCAAAGGTGTTTAGACTTGCCGCTCCAGTGAACTCAGGAAGTCCAGACGATACCGACGTCGGCTTCGTGCTTCCAGAAGTTGGTCTCGCAACTCCCGAAGTCGGCGAAGCAACAACAGAAGTCACATTCGAGCCAGCAGCCGAAGTAGCAGGGCCGACGAAATCAGGGGGCAAAGTGACGCCGTTGGCCAGAGCGCACGCCTGGGGATCCTGCTCCTTGGGACAGCACCAGCCGTCGACGAGGCAGTAATCATTATCTAGGCAGCCCCCTGAGAGAACGTGTGAGCAGAGAGAAACGCAAACGATGCAAGGTTGGTGAAGACCACTTACAGGGATCGGTTGAACCTGGTTCACAGCACACGTGTCCCAGGTCTGGGTTGATGCAAAGGGCGTCACCACACTCGACAGATCCAGCACCGCAAGCTATCTCGCATGTGGCCCCGGCACCGCATGTGTATGTGGACGGTTGGTACTCTTGTCGTTTGCCGAAGACGTGCGGGTTCAATGCGTGGAAGTCATGGAGAGAGAGAGCAGTCGTAACAGTCAGAGCCGCAATGATGAAGCGAGTGAAGAACATCTTAGCGATCCGAATAGTTTGCTATAGCTTATAGAAGATAGAAAACGAGCTTGAAATATGTACAAACATGAGACATTCCCCTCTCCAGCATACTTATACATTCGCCTACACAGCCGCCTCGCTGTGCTTAGCTAATGCAGAAGTTCCTGGAATTCTCCGCAGAGGGCTTGCGTTAGACTTCTAGTCGCTGGTTTTCAAAAATAGAGATCAGGAGAGGAAAATCCACGGGGTTAGGTGTGGCTTGAGCCACTCCACTTTTTCTCGCTTTCCCTTTCGCATTCGACGATGCGCGGATGTGGTGGAACTTCAGCTCAGCTCAGCGGCTGGACCATCGTTTTTGATACAAGTGACTGAGCTAGAACAAAAATTCCAGAGCCTAGGGTTCGTGTATTCATTTATCCAGTTGATCTCACCAGACTGATGGCGGGACAGCGATCATTCCAAGCTGCCGGGCAGCACCATGGTTCTTGCATGCTGCTGGCTGAGCAGGACTTGGTAGTCTCAGCCCCCGCTGTATCGCTGGAAATTACTTGAAGGAATTCTTGGCAGGAAAGCCTGACCTGCATACGCTCTTCTCGATAAACGTCACGGAAAGGGAACTCAGATACCAAGACGAAGTCACGACAATCAAGCAATACAACAAGTCCAAACCGTCACCAAAGGTGGGCAAGAGCTGAGACAAAGCCCCAGACGAGCTGTGATAACATGTACCTAACAACAAAGCGAGCTGAAAGACGCCAAGACCTCCTCATTTAGTCGTCCGCAGCAAGGTTGTTGTCGGGCTGAATACATAGACACAATACACACCAAACCCCGCACGATGCGCTTCCGGAAAAGTAGCAAAGGCACTAGCGGAAGCTTCCACCCTAAACCTCACACCAACTATGTCAGGTAACCCCAACACTTGTGATAACGTGTGTGGCAAGCGAGACACTTACAAAGACAACTACTATAGACGCGCACACGCTTACATGCTCACAGCACGAAGCGTTAGTGGCTTGCACATAGATTAAGGCTACTGATTCGGGTGGAACCTAGATAGCTTCCTAAGTCCTTGTTCCTATGCTCTTTCTCTTGAACTACCTCACTCCGACAACAGCCATTTCGTCTTCACCTCAAACTCGTCGCCAAACTGCAATGTTTCTAACCAGCTTTCCGGAATCTTCTCCTTGCCATCTCTCGCCCCCAGAGCCCCTCCAGCAATCGCACCATTCGTATCCGCGTCCCCACCCAGCCTTACAACATCGACCAGCACGTCCTTGAAAGACCTCGGGTCCAACAATGCAGCAACAGCCAGCGTTAGCCCGTTGAGCACGTATCCCGTCGTTATGTCTGATCCCGCGCTCTTTGGTCCCTGGTCTGCAAGTTTTGCCAGATCGAGCGTCTCGCCCCGGGATATGGCAGCCTCGACTTGTGTTTGGCCCTGCTCTTGGGCGACCAATCTGCCTTGTTCCACGGCCTCTCTCACCTTTTTGCCTTGAATCATCGCGGCGATCATCTCGTTGTAGGCAGCGCACGAGACGGTGCAGCGGGTATCGTTATGGGTAATGGCACTGATGGCCATGCTCTCCCGCACCCTCACTTCCTTGCTATCGGAGAAGAGCGCGGTGGGTATACAGCGCATCAGGCTTCCATTTCCGGCGCTTCCAGGGCCAGCACCGCTCCTTGTTGCATCTCCCGTGCTGTCGTAGTTTGACAGGCCAGTTTGAGTCGCGCATCCAATGTCAACCGGCATGCTTCCCGGCTCTCTGTCAGGCCAATCGCCAGTCAGCCATGCGAGGCTGTAGTCGGCTGCAGCCTTGACCACGTCGAACTCGCTCCCTTCTCGCCCAGCGCTTGTTTCGCAATGTTTTCGGCGATCCGAGTACGCCAACAGGACGGCTCGCGTTAGATCCGTGTCATCGGTTGCATGTCCGGGAGGCCAGGAGAAGGAGCCACCTCCGACAATCTCCTGCAGACCATCTGGGTACTTTTGCTTGATGGTGGAATGATATTCAAACTCGAGGGTTGCGCCGAGAGAGTCGCCAGCATGGACACCCAGAATGGCGCCTAGGCTTCTGGATAGGCGAGTGTCGTGGTTGCTCATGGTTAATCTCGTGTTGTGGGTACAGATTCGATGGGGAAGCGGATGTGGTTCGCTTTTGTAGTCGCTGAAAGGCGAGTGTCCAAGGCTGCAGCCTAGAATTAGGTGCGCTAAAGCATCGAACCAATCCCGTGTCATAAGCGCAGCATAAACAGCTTAGCTTAGGTGAAGAGGTAAGCTAAGTGGTATAAATCTGCCGGCAATTTTACATTTCTTGCTCTAAGAGTAACGCTAATCTCACGTTAGTGATACTGCCTGGAGCCTAAATTTTTGTCTTGCGAAATCCTTCGAACTCTCTATATTAACAACTATCACTTAGTGAACGTGAGTGTCGTCCAGCGCTTCTGCCGCCTCTCGTACAGCATCTTCGTCCTCTTCATCGCTATACACCCCAAGCGCTGCTCGAAATGCCTCTCGGTCCCAGTTCCGTCCTTCCCCATCTCCCGGCCACCCAGCTCTTCTCATCTTGCACACGAGCCCCTTGAAGTCTTCGTCCGCGTCATCAAAGTCACAGTCCATTGGTACCGCCTCAACGACATCTGTTTGGAGGCCGATCCAGCGAAGCTCGTTGAACCGCTGTTTGCAGAGCGCAAAGAATTCGCGTGGGTAATAAACATTGAAACCCTCCCGCCAACGCTCCGTTTCGTTGCCAGCGTGATGCTCTTGCACCACGGCGTTGAGCTCTGGTGCTGGCTCGTCGTGCTGACCGTTAGGATCCCCCCAGTAGATGTAGCCATCGGCCGTGTTGATCACGAGATTGTAGCCGTTGCGACCGTTGCTGTTGCCGAAAGAGATGCATGACGACGGTAAGGGATCGCATATGGGCTCCACATAGTATTCGAGATCCCCGTCGCGGATCCGCTTCTGTATCTCTTCGCTGCGGTAATCCTGGATCCGTGTGTTCACCATGACGACGTGCTTGCCATAGGCTTTGTCTGGCTCAACAAAGTCTACAAAAGGCATGCGGCGAAGCAATTCGATGACTGCATCGGTCTTGTGCAGGTTGGCCATGGTGGATTGTGTGATTGATGGCCAGCCATTGTTGGGCGCTTCCACGACGACCGAGTTATCCCAGAACACTCGATTGCAAAACTCGTAGTAGTTCGTCAACAGTGCGATAAACTCGGCTTGATCGAAGTTCATGGTAGGGGAAAGTGGAGAAAGACACTAGTTAAGCACGGTAGAGCTTGGGTAGGGTTGAGGATTTATGTCGACGGTTAAATAGGGTCTTCCAAGGTTGTTACCCGCCGACCCCGATGAACCCTGCCGCCCAGGGGAGTAAGCATCTGCGCCGCAGTCTGCAGAATATACAATCTCGCTACGGATGCGACCACATCTTGGCGTGGTACAAGGAGGAAGATGTCGCGAAGCAAGTACTCCCAGTGTGTCAGAAACTTTGGACGCCGAAACGTCTGCCACATTAGCAAGGAGGCACTTTTTACCGTGTTTACGCAGCAGGAGCTTCAATTGGTCTTTCGAAGCAGCAGGGCTAGTTCCCATCAACTCGCAGGCTGTGTCGGATCGCCTTAAAGTGCGGCTGCGTACCCCGCCAGAACCCCTCCTCCCAAGAACACCCTGGCAGTCTAAGACTCCAAGCAATACTCATGGGTGCGGACCTCAGTCAAAGCTTGTACATAGTTTCTCTGATGCTGGATCAAAACGCACTCCAAGCCTCGCAGATCCACGAGATCGAAGAACAGTCAGCAGCGATACCCAAGCGAAAATCGCGTAAGCGCAAGCTGATTCGGCAGCATGGGACTATGGGTTATGGGGATGCCGCGGCCCAGGGAGCAGCTCAGGCTTCTGCAGCACCGCAGCGATCTAGAAAGCTCGTTGTGGTGGTAGCCGAGAACCAGCCCAACCAGCTCTACGGCGCTGTTAAAACTGCAGCGGGATTGAGTGCAACGCACGTACGCGCGAACAGAGGTGAGAATATCTGTTCGATGCGACGAAACTGAGCATGCGTCACATGAGTTGGTCGTGCCACATGAGCCTCCCTACGACAATACAGGACTGTGGTAGAAGCCTCTAATTTAAGGTACGCTACAGGTACACTACATTCGACACTAAGTCTATGCGCCCTACTTTGCTTGCAATAAATACAAAGGATACAAAAAGAATGATTGAGCGATTGCCTGGGCGTGGTGATTGCTTTATATATGCAACAAGGGAGAGCTCTGCCGTGGGCACAGTTCTCGTCCCTGCCTAGGACTCATCTGGTAGGCACCCGTTGGTAGCGTGTCAAAGCAGTTGATCCATTGCAGTCTGCATCCAGCCGAGAAGTAGAGAAAGGTGTCTGTTGTTCAAAAAGTGTATTGTAACCCGGGCCTTGCTGTGATCTTTATACATCTGTTGGTTGTATTCCTAGAGAAATCGGGGATCCTGGTGTCGCTGGCTGTACGTATTCCACGGCACCCGCGAGAGAGGCCTGAGCCATCACCTCGCTAGGCGTGGTAGATGGTGAACGCGTCGCAATAGAAGCATTTCCTAAGGCTGCTGAGGATGAGCCTTCATCAACGTCGAGCGCACGCACTACCTGGTCAGACTCGTCTGGTCCCAAAGTAGACGGAAGTGGGCCTAGCGCTAGGGAGGTAGCATTGCCCAGCACCAGATCGAGTAATTGCACTGAGCGGGCTGCAATCCAGGGTCGGTTAGGCAGCGTGCGATACTTCGACTTGCCGCTTGTCACGGCGTTAGGAGGCGCCGCACTGTACAAATATGTGCTGATAGCGGCTGCTGCGTGATTTTGGTACCATGGATCGTCGGTGAGCAGTGCGAAGCCGGGATCGTTAGGTACCAGAGTGCTCGGCCAGCATCGATTAACACTCAATCCATCGTCAGCATGAGAGGTCAATCTTGTGTGTTCCCAGTGTTTGATCTCGAAAACAGCGTTGGGCACTTCGACACCAACGCTTGTAATGTATGCTTCATGGAATCTTAGCATGGCGACCATCATAGACGGATATCGTTACTTACTTGTTGTACCTCCTCCGACCCTTTGTGAGACTCTCGAACTCGTTGTCGTGGCTGCGCCATTTCTCATTGTCCTCTTGGCCGCGTCTTTCCACGCATCGTGGCTGGGACAGAACGCACTCCAGATCCCACCCGCTCCGCCATTGTCAGGTTGAGGTATCAAGCGGATGAATTGTCCGGCCTTCTTCCTGGGACTCTGTGAATTCTGCCCCCAGAAGTAGCGCGGCGGCCATTCATCTCGTTCGCAATCGTCGAACTCGGTCCATTCTTTTGACCATTCCCAGTGATGCTGAGCTGTCCTGGGCACGCTTGGGCGACTACCCCAGAGACCCCAGTCATCTGTTGCCTTGCCGTGTTTACTAGTACTTGACGTCGCCCAACACGTGAATCGAACCATATCAGGCGTGTTTGTATGAACGCTCATCACCGAACTATAGTGATAGCATGCCTGTGACCACTTCTCTGAGCAGGTCATTGGAGGCGTCGTCATGAACGTAGAAATGCTTGTCGTTGTGGTTGAGTCTGTCCTTGTGATGGGTCCGTTATTGCAGGAGGTAGCTCTTTGTTGCAGCCGGGCAGTAACCTCTGTGTAATGAACTTCATGAATGATATTCATCGGGGCAAGTCGTGAATCAAAGCGACCATTGCTTGTGTCAAGACTGAGCTCAAGCAAGCTTCTCTTTGGTCTGCATGTGTTGTTGTTATTGTCGTCATCTTTAGAACCGTCCTTGCGACAATTACCGAGTACCTTCTGCAAAGATTCATCGTGCT
Source organism: Alternaria burnsii (assembly GCF_013036055.1). Classification (NCBI taxonomy): domain Eukaryota; kingdom Fungi; phylum Ascomycota; class Dothideomycetes; order Pleosporales; family Pleosporaceae; genus Alternaria; species Alternaria burnsii. The sequence goes on from NW_024066137.1 coordinate 22,698, forward strand.
TCTTGAATGTTGCACCCATCTTGCTGACGTCGTACTTGGTCTGCGCTCGCCGAGCGGCGCCCAATTCTGCGAAATCTCGAGGTTTGCGGACGCGTCCAGCACCTAGCAGCCCCATAATAGCCATGGCCGCGTTTTCCGGATTGGCAACTACGTCTGCGATAGTGAAAGCGGCATTCCCAATCATTCCGGCCATGGCAATCATGCGAGCGACGGTGGCTGCGCCCGCCGCAATCGCTGCGATTTCGCCAACAAAAGGAATCAAGAAAAGAAGGGCCGAGATAATCGTAATGATGAGATTTTTCTTCTCCTCTTCTCTGATCTCTCCGCCTTTTTCTTTCGCTTCCTCCATAGAGTCCACAGCTTGCGCGAAGAGAAAGACTGGCACTGAGAGGACTTGAACCACATCGCCGTTGGAGCCATCCCATATACCTGCCACGATATCGAAGAAGCGAGCAGACATGGCATTTCTGGTGGCTTCAAGATCGATGCTCTTGATAATCTCCTTAGGGTCAGGGATGCCAAAATCCTTCTTGAGAACAGGTATACCAGTGACAGTGACGTCTTTGTAGATGCACAGGCAAGCGGGTTGCCCTTGGCAACTTGAGCAGTCGTTTACCTCTTCGTGGAATTCACCGAGTTCGATCCAATCAGAGATGATGCCCGCTTCTGCTTCGAGTGCATCATAGAAGCCATCGCTATCTCTGATCGTCATCTTCATAGTCATCTTACCTTGAAAGATCAAAGGATCATCTTTCATCAAGTCCTCGCAAGGACCACTGTACTTGTCTTTCCCGCCAGATCGTTGAAAGTCACAATCAGTGTACTTTCGGATGTTGCCAAACTCCCAGTCCGCGAATTTCTTGAAAGCTGCCTCGGCACTCTTCTTGATGACTCGTTGATAAGCCTCAAAGTTCTTGTCGTAGCCATTGTCCGCGTTGTTGTATTTGGTTATAGAACCATCCAGCATCTTCTCAAGAATGCTGACGGCGAGAACGGGCTTGCAGTCGTCCGATACATCACCATCGTTCGCTAGAGCTTCGAGATCTGCGTATTCCTTGGTGAGGGGGCAGTTCTTACCACCCATTTGGTTGTCGTCGTCTTCGCCGTTGTTACCGATGCCGCTATCGCCATAGTCCTTGTCGAGGTCAACAGCCCAGTCCGACACTCCCCCGAAATTGAGTTTTGTGTATTTGTTGATTCGGTTTTGCTTGGTCTCATCGGTCATCCATGCTACCCACTCCGTATCTTGGTACACCAGATAGTCGGTATCGGTGTCATCGCTCCATTCCTTGACTCCAAGAAGCTCTTTGTTCCACAAAATCTCTCGAATTTCCGCAGAAGATATGTAGCCGCCCGTTCCGGTGCAAGGTCCCGGCATCGCATCTGACACAGTTCTACTGCCTGTGTATCTGCACATCTCGCTCGTGCAACCCTCTTCGGCCATTTTAAAGCTGCGTCCATAGCTAGCTATACCAACCACAACCTTGTACGAGGGAACGCCAGCTTTAGTGATCATAGCTAGTGCAGTAGCCGTCTCGGTCATATTGATATGCGAACGTAGGCAGTCGCCTTCAGGGCAGCCAGGACTTGACCATTTGTTACCATAGTCCCATTGTCCGTGCAGGTCGTAGGTCATGTAGATGATATAGTCAATGACACTAGACATCTCTTTGATTGGAAACGCCTTCAAATACCAATACGAGGCAGGAGCTGCGATCGAGACTGATTTGCTTCCCATACGACGTTTGACTAATTTCAGAAACTCAAGATAGTTGGTGCCTTCGTCAGCGGCGCCGGGAACAGGCGTGATATCCTGGGCACCAGGGTATTCCCAATCAAAGTCGATACCGTCAAGGTCATACTCGTTTACGAAAGCAACCACATTGTCTGCAAATGTAGCACGATTTGCTTGACTGACAGCCTGACGAAAGATGGTGTAGGTTGGTGCATCCGCAGAGAAGGCCCAACCGCCAAGTGACACTATCCTTTTGATGCCAGTCATCTTCTTCAGCTTGTCGAATTGGTCCTTTAACGTACCGACGTCGATTTTGAAATCTCCAGCAGTGACATTTGGAAACGCAAAGTGGATATGGGTATACTTCTTGGTGTCGATATCTGTGACATCCATATGCAAACATGGGCGATCCTGATTCCAGGCCTCGAAGTAGGCGACGTGGGCGAAGCTCGCTGGCCCTTTAGCATTGTTGGTGATATTCATCCCACAATTGGATATGCATCCGTTCATGCCCGGCTTCGATGTACCGGGAGCGCCTGTATCAGCTGGATTCTCGATGCAGAAGTCCTTGTCCATTCCACACTGGCCCCAGACGTTACAGCAGACATTCAGGGGGCATGGGTTCATATCGGCAAGCTTCTTGTTGCCCCGAACTTCTCCATTTGGCTTTTGCGGCCCACAGACGGCATTTTCGATGGAATTTGGCATTGGAGGTTCGCCATCGGAAAGGCATATCTTCTGGCCAGGCTGAAGGTTGTCGCAGCCAGCAAAGCCCCACGTGTTCTTGTTGAGATCCTCTATGCCCTTCGTGGTGAGATAATTCGCGTCGGCGAGGGCCCAACAACCGTCACCATCCTTGATGTCGTACGAGAAACACGAGCCATCAGCATTCTTCTTTGGGCGGACTATGAATGAACATTAGTTCTAGAGTCAAAAACCAGGACAGCGTTTTCACCTACAATCAGGCAGGTCGCCAGCCGAACAGCAGACAAACTGTTTAGGTTTGAGCTTGTTGCAGAAGTCTTCTCCAGGGTTGAAGTTGTAGAACTTCGTCAAGCTGATACCACATCGTTCTGCTAATGCATAGCAATCGTCACCGCTGAATACCTCTTGATAACCACAAGTAGCCCTTCGATGCAAGTTGAGAGACGAGGTAACATTGGAAGAATGATTCGTGGAGTTATTCGCCATCGCATTTGAAGAGCTGTTCATACTTTTGACCAGCCAGTATTTGATGTCGAAACCTGACCAGCCAGAAGTTGTATCAGCACCAGAGGGGCTTCTACCCTGACTCCAGCTAAAAACTGCTTCCTGCGCTGCGGTGATATTGTTCTGAAGGTCCGCAACGATGCCAAAACCCAAGGAAGATGAGTGTGTTTCCTTGTAGTTCTGTATGGTGAAGCGATTGGTTTCGCCACTTCGACTGGACTGTATTGCGGAACTGAGGCGCTCAACTACGGGGCTGAGGCCCTCTCGATCGACCGCGTGACCAACAAAAGCTCCCACAGTAGCTGATCCGACCTTAGCGAACATTGTAATGTGTCTACAGTCACCGGTCTTAGTGATGTAGCTTCTCAGCGTTCCAAGGGCCGCAGCGGCATCTTCATCACTAGCGGTGCTGTCCGTTCCGGTCGGGTTCGTGTGCCATTCATGGTAGTAAATCGAAGTCTGATTAGACTTCGGACCCATGTTTGACGGACAGCCTGGAGACTGCAACCTTTCGGACCTCTTCTTCGGTGTACCAAAGGTGAACGGCACGGGATCATAGTCGGGTGCCTGTTTTGTGTCATCCTCGGAATATGTACAGGCACGAATAGTAATGTGCTTGTCTGGAGAGTTGACGGGAATGTCCAGCATAGTGCTGAAAAGCAGGGGCTTTTCGCATCGATTGAGTGCGACGACACCATGAAGATACGTCCACTTCAGAGGATCCAATCCAGACTTGCTACATCGAACAGGACATGGATTTATTGGACTTGAAGCGTCGCTCTCAGCGTGTGTTCGAACACCAAAAGCGAGTGTGGAGAAGACAATGAAGAGAGCGGACGAGTACATGGTGCAAGGACGTGCCGAAAAGAATGACCAGAATATCATGAGTGTATACGGTTGAGAAAGAAGAGACGATAGATGAGGTCCGTAATTACGAACTGGCTTTGCAGCAAAAGGAATGAATGACGGTGAGAAACAAGGAGACGACCTTCTGTGCAGACCAAAGTCTGCTCAGTGATCAATATAAGTAACCGGTCTGAAAAGACCCGCATCAGAGAATTGAGCGATTATGCTCAAGATGTGCCCCTCGGGAATGCGCCTTGTGAATTCGCCACATGTATCATGCACTCCTAGCGGGAGTAATCTATTGTCAGTCAGATCTTACGAGCGCTGGAGGATTGTGGTAATATTCTTGCAGGGTCGTGCGGAGCTAGCACGGTTGAACAATGTATTGGTCTGGGCGTACGGTAACATTGCCAAGATGTTGGCACGAGACTGTTGACTAGGATCATAATTAAAGGATGGCAAGCTCGGAAAAGGGAGTGGCGAGCAGAATCATTACACCTCTTCTTCTTATTTCGGACCGTCCAACGTGGTTCACAATTAGTCCCCTCAATTGCTTCTAACTATTTGATTATTCTTGACAAGAAACCGCAGACCTCATCCATCAACATGAAGCTCTTGTACCTCCTTGCGCTGGCCTTTGGCCCTATCTTTGTTCTTGCCGAGCTCAACGCATACGAAATACTCATGTTTTTCGACATGTATCGTGTCGATTACGAAAAGGATAACAGTAACTTCAAAATTGCTAAAGGATGCAAAGATTGCAATTTTGAGGACTTCGTTATTCATATCGACCGACTTGGGATGACTTCGAATGTCGACGGTCGTTTCGGAGATCTTATGAACCCTAGTCTTGACGACGTAGAGGGTTGGGAGCAACGAGACGATCTTGTCTACGATGCAAAAAAGCTGCTTGGTGGATTGTGGCGCGACGAGGACACAAAATCCCGTCCCGGCCATGCTATTGTCATTGAGCGGCTTGTTGACTACATGTCCAGCCTTCGCTCAAGTGGAGATTCTGAACGCCTCAGCAGGATTCTCACTGGAATGCAAGCCGCGCAACTCAGCAGACGTAGCCTGCAGGCCAAAGCCATGCTCGACTACATAAACGGCCGACTTAGCAAAGCCCGCGTGGGGTCTGCGAAAACGCAGTCCATCTCCTGGCAAGGCGGAGACTTCGATGAATTCGATGCCATGGCCACTCTTGAAGGAGTACAAACCACAAAGCGAGGGGTCATGCGCACGGAGATCGTCGCCATTGCCAAGTCCATCAACAACAACAATCTCGAAAGCAGCCTCAAGAGAGATATCGGGATGGGAAGCGGCCGTAGCATCCAGAAGCGCGAATTTGGCGAAGGGCTGGCTATCATGGCGCTGCAAAGAGGCATCGATTCGTTGAGCATGCCAGCGCGTAAGAAATGCTGAAAAGGGTCGCTCTGAGGACCTTCGGAGAGTGTTTCCAACACATGCTTCACAATCCGCGGTTGCTGCGGATCTGGCAGGGGAACTGGGTGCCAACCATGGCAAAAGCAGCCTGGCGAGAGGCATGCCGAGCGATCTAGCGAGATATTTTGGTACCGTAATTAGATGATCGAAGAATGCGATACACACAAATGGAAGAAGTGATGCAATAACGGCTAAATCGATGCATGCCCAAGCTGTGTAGAGTTCGGGAGCTAGACGGCCCGTGCTGATGTGGACCCCTGCAGCAATTCTGTATGTAAGGTACCCGAACTCTACCAGGTGTTCTCAAGATAAATCAAGCGGCTCCATATTGGGTTCATGCAGAGCCCTGTCTATTCAACCACAGAAGTGTGCATCCATTACCCGTGCCTCGGCGAGTGCGACAGTGTAAGACGAGCGCATGGTTCGTCATGCAGGGCGTAACAGACTAGTTGCTAGCAAACAAGCTGTCAGCTTACGCAATAAATGTGAAGTGTCGAGGCGAGTCTCCCATGCTTGGCCTCGGAAGCGAGGTGGACGTTACCCAAGTAGAATAGACGTTGAGAAGGGCATTGATTGCACTGCTCGCCTGTTAGAGTGAGTTACGGAACGCCTTACAAGATCGTAGGGTTCTTCAAAGTGTGGTTCGTGTTGGTGGCCAAAGTCGAGCATCAGGCCGTCAGTTACCGTAGAGTGACTACTACAATGCGGTCTTGGCAGCCAGGGTCTTGGGATCAAGGTCACCATCGGTCTGGGCAGCAATTCCCAGAATGGTAGGCCGCAATCAACGAGAATGACCAAGGCAGAACCTACGCGACTCTCCTATACCGGATGGTTACATTCATCCTTCCGGACGGACACCAGAAGATGAAGCCTCATGCTGCTAAGGCTAGCGCTGCTAGGATGCTGGGGGGAACACTTCTACCACTGCAAGTGCCCACAACCACACTAGGGTCAATACAGAATCTACACATAAAATACGGGTACCAGTCAAGTTCATCAACTCAGTCCTCTACTCGACTCGAGCCTTACTGTCCTCTCCACTACTAGTCAGTCATGTTCGCCTTCACGCTCGGCAGTACCGTGACCACCCTCTCTGTGCTTGGCCTCTGTACAGGAGGGTCGGCGGCGACCTCACGTGTCCAATCGCGCAGCGGGAAAACACCGAGCCTGGCTTTCGATCCAGCAACCACGTCCTACTGCTCTTGGTGGATCGACTACGATGGTTCCATGACCTGTCAGGAAGTCCTCGACGACAATTGGATTGAGCTAGATGCATTTCGCCGCTGGGTATGTAGAGACAAAACACCACCCTCGACTTGCATGAGCTGACTGCTGCGTAAGAACCCTTCTGTCGGCGCTGACTGCATTGGCCTTGTGTCCGGCAATAGCTTTTGCGTCGAGGCTGTCAAGGAGCCCGCACCAACAACGACCCAGAAAACGTCCGACATACCTAGCTCATCGAATTCCAAAGCCGACACGCCCACTTCCAAGCCCACTTCGTCACCTTCTCCCGTCCAACCAACCACTTCCAGTGTCATTGCTAGCAGTGCCACTCCGACTTCTAGTAACGGCGTGGCTACACCCTCGCCCATACGCCCTGGGATGGTCAGAAACTGCAAAACCTTTCACTTCGTCGAATCGGGAGATAACTGCGGCACAATGGCTGAAAAGTATGCCATAGGCACTGCCAACATTATTGCGTGGAACGGACTCAACAATGCATGCACCAATTTATGGCAGGACACATATGCCTGCGTGGGCATAATCGGTGGCTCACCCAGCCCTTCTCCTACCACTTCAGTTCCATCTGGCAATGGTGTTTCGACTCCGCCGCCTGTCCAGCCACGGATCGTAAAAAATTGCAACAAATTTTTCTTCGTTGAATCAGGAGATACATGCGACGTTATCAACCAGAAGACTGGCGCGCGAATAGTCGATATCGTTGCATGGAATGGACTCAACAGCGGATGCACCGATATCTGGGGCGACACATATGCTTGCATCGGCGTCATTGGTGGCTCGACTTCGTCCACTTTCTCATCTTCTCCAAGTCCTACCCAGTCCGGCAATGGCGTATCGACGCCAACACCAGTTCAGCCAGGAATAGTAAAGAACTGTAACAAGTTCTTCTTTATTGAAGGAGGATATACGTGCGATGTTATTAAAGAGAAGACTGGTGCCCGAGTAGCAGACATTATATCGTGGAATGGATTGAACAGCGGATGCACAAACATCTGGGGCAGCACATATGCATGCGTCGGTGTTATCGGCCAGTCCCCGACCACAACTACACCATCCCCTTCGCAGACGTCCAGCGGACCCGCAACACCTTCACCTATCCAATCCGGGATGACCAAAGGCTGCACCTTTTGGCACTTTATTGGCGGTTCTACGACATGTCAGCAGGTCCTGAGCTACCAGAAGGTCACGATGGCGCAGTTCTACAAATGGAATCCGGCTGTGAAGGCAGACTGCAGTGGCTTGTGGAAAGATACCTATGCTTGTGTCCGCGGACCATAGTCGTGAGGGAAGTCAGCCCGATAATAAGATATTCAGCTTCGCGAGCATATATACTTGATCATGTACTTAAAAAGTCTCCGATTCTTAGCAGTTTCGCAGTGGTTTGCACATTGTCTCATCTCGTAGAACTTTCACGCAATTGCCCTCGCTCCTCCTTCGGAATTTGTTACACTGCGGATCTGCCGCGACGCTATGTGATTATTTGCTCTCCAGCCTTGAAATATCTTCTCTGAGGAATCAACTTTTTCTTCTTTCATTGCCGTGCCCAGAGTCACGTAGCTTGACTGTTGGTTCGATGGTACTGGTAAATCTATTTTGTTGCGTCGCAGAGCATAGGAATGAATGGGAGATAGATCATTGATTGTTGCAAAGCTTTGAAGAGCATTGCTTTTATATGGAGAGCACTGCTAGTGTGCTCTCATCGAGTCTAGTAATTCCAGGGTACTGAGCGTCAAAGCTCTCTTGTGCAGTGCGGTTTCTGTCACATATTTCTTCTTCTGCGCACTTAACTTACCCGCAGAGTGCTTTTATGTCTAGCTTGACACGCCGTCTAGTCTTGCGCTCAAACCGAGATAAAGATACGTAGACTGGTTCAACGCGACTCTGTTTATCGGCTGCATAAGTAGTCTGCTGTTCGGGACGTCGTAGAGCACCTAGCACCACTGACTGTCAGCCGTGTGGTTGGCATCGTCGCCTTCTTCTTGTGGCATGGGTTTTTGTGGTTGCGCAGCTTACTGCTACTGTCACTTCTCCCCACCTGAAGCGCGTTCATTGTCTTCTACTGCGCACTCGTGCATGATTTCGTGGTGAGCACGCCTCCGCCGCTAACGCATATTTTCGCTCACAGTCCGACAGCCCCTTGCTGTACTCTACCATCTGCCGCTCTGCCCCATGCCTCTTCGAGACTACCGTCCTGTGTGCGCGGGGATCAGGTTCTTTCCTGCCGTCTGCCTACTTGTTCCAGATTCCAGGCTCTACTGTCATTATTGTACACCACGTAATTTAGGAGGTAGTACGCAGATGTTTAGCCTTACCGCGCAACTCTCAGGCACAGAGAGCAGTGTCTATTGAATGCAGAACAACGCATGGCTTAGAAATTGAATCGAACCAGCGAGCTGTCGTCGTGGTATCTCGTTCGTGCCAGATCCGCGAGAGAAAAGTTGTCGTCGCTCGCTGGATGACTGGTGCAAAACCATCGACATAATCTTTGACCGCCTGCAGTGTGCTAACGCGCGCTTCCGTACCTCTGACTTCAATGGCTGCTACTATGAACGGTAGCGTGACAAATCGTAGCGGTTGCTTCGTCATATGCTTCGTAAGCTCAAGCTCCCTCATTACTTCCTTTGACCAGACACCAGCCTTGTCATCTTCGCTCTCGAAGTCGTGTCTTAACCTATGAGCCACCAATAGTGTAGCTAGTCGGTAAACCTTGGCTTGCGCAAGAAGATGGACGAGCTCAGTGGAGTCGAAGTGGTCAAGTATCTGACGTGCGTGCGACGGGATCCATTCATCCACGGCGGTATGAATTTTGTCCAGCTGAGCATGAATGCGAGCTATGCAACTTGCATCGGTCTCGTTCGATAGGGAATGGCTGACGATGCAGAGATCCTGATAATGTGGCAGTAGAGGCAGGCAGAGGCCAAGCTTTCTATCCACGCGCTCTTGTAGCTGCTGCGGAGCTCTTAGTGTTGGCGACCTGCGATGTATCAAACATTCCATCACCTCCAGAAGTTCAAGGAAGCTTTTCCATGATTCCAGAGGCAAACTCGGTGGCGTAGAAGTTACGATTGTGCTCACTGCACTAATACAGTAGTGGCAGATATCTGCGACGCCATAGCCAATGCCCGAATAGACGAACAATGCTAATGTATTTCCGAGAGCAAGGCACAGAGTGGCATCCTGCTCGGTCGTGACAGAGAGTGTACGCAAGGTGCTCATGGCTGGAGACGCGAAAAGGATTCCCGTATTTCTAGCGACTTCTTCGTCAGTGCCATACTGGAGCGACTTGAGCCAAACAGCGCATGCAAGGTAAGCATGCTTTAGTATTGGCAGTGCGAAAGGTAGTAAAGCTGCTAGTGTCTGTTGTTTGATGATTGCAAAACTGCGGAGCACGACTACAATGGCCGTGCGCTAGTTGATCCACGTCGCCAGTTGAGCCACCCCCCACCAAAAAACAATAAAACTTCAACGCGTCATAACTCAACAACTATATAACTAATTTAAGAAGCAATTAAATATTTAGAATTACGTAAAGCTAGAGATAATTTCTTATACTATAAAGTCGCAAAAATGTTTAGAGTTAATCGCTCTACGCTAATAAGATAATACTATAGTAATTATAAGCTATATAGCTTACGCAACCTCTCTCTTTATCTATAATACAAAGCTAAGCTTATAAAGTACGTTAATACACTTACTAAGCAACGTTTACTATCTATAAAGAAGATAATATAACGCTTTACTTTTAGTTTAGCTAGAAAAGAGGTTTTAGAAACCTAAGTTACTTAGTTTCTCTACTATTATTTTAACTTTCTTATCTCTTAATATACTTATAAGATAAGTAAACTTTATTATAATACTAATTTAGAAGCTAAGTATAGCTTATATTTTAAGCTTTTATATAAAAAAAAAGAGAACTATAACTTATAACTTACTTATATATTTAATATAGATAAAAAGAAGTTTTAACTTAGAAAGACTAGTAAAATAAAGTAGATTTTCTCTAAGGTATATTAGGATAAAAAGAAAGTATACTAGCTACTTAAAGATAGCTTAAGTAAGTAAATTACTATTATAGCTTATATTTATTTAGATAAAAGCGTTTTAAGTCCTTTTCTTATTTTTAAAGTAGCTAATAAAGCTATATAAACTAGCTAAGTTAATACTATATAAGTAAGAAACTACTTAGTCTTTACTACGTTATTGCTTTTAGGCTAGAGTAATAATAATATTAGATTATACTAGCTTTAAGAGGTGTTTAAATAGAAGACTAAATAATACGCTTTAACTAGGTATTATTTATTACTTCTTAATAGCTATAGATCCTATATAACTATAAAGTTTATTAAGTATTACTATAATTATAAGATCTTATTAGCTATATACTTACTCTACGCTACCTATACGCTTTAACTACTTAATATAGTAATATTTAAACCTCTAGTAAGCGCTTACTTAGTTAAATTAACTTAATACTTTTAAGACTACTAAGAAATACTTAATATAAGTAAAAAAGACTTCTTTTTACTCTTCTAAAAGTTCTAGACTAAGGTATTTAAACTTTAGCTTATTAAGAAGTTCTTTAAAGCTACTAGAATATACCTACTTAACTTAGTAGTTATACTTAATAAGTTTACTAAGAAAGAATTAGATTTAAAAGCTAGTTTAACTTCTATACTCTCTAGAAAGAATTAGCTTAAGTTAAAGTTAATTATACGTTAAGAAATAAGAGATTAAAGTAGTAAAAGAGTTAAAAAGCTTTAATAAAGTTTATACTACTTTATAGCTTAAAATATACTTTTTTATAATAAACTTAAAGGCTTTAAGTAATCTCTAGCTATTAAAAAGAGGTAAGAAACTAAATTCTATACTTTATAGCTTAAGGATTATCCTAAGTATTATAGTAGAGCTATTTAGTAGTTACTAATAAGCGTTAAATAAGTAAAGAATAATAAAATATAATAATAATAATAATAATAAGAGCTTAAAAAGCTTTAAAAAGCTAAGTAAGCTAAAGTAAGTAAAATAGCTTATAATTATAAAGTAAAGCTTAAAGCTATAAAGCGTGTAGAGTAGAAGAAATAAGTAAAAAAGAAGAGAAAAGAGGTAGCTAAAAAGATAGCTAAAAAATAATACTAAGAGCTTATTAATAATACTAAAAAGCTTATAAAATTATCTAAAAAGAGTAAGTATAAAGCTTTAATAATCTATACGCTAGCTATAAAGCGTTAAAAGTATAGTAGTATTACTATAGCTATAGTAGGAGCCGCATAGGTTATATAAGCTACTCTACTGCGTAGTTAATAAGACTATCTAATAACGCTCTTTAAAAAAATATTTAAATAAGCTAAAAGTTTTATAGGCTTATATATAGTATAAATCTACTTTTGCGTAATTTTATTACGATTTATAGGGGCTATACAGCGCATTATTGTTGACTATATTGGATTGTTAGGGTGGCTCAACTGGCGACGTGGATCAACTGGCGCACGGCCATTGTAGCGACTGAACCCTCTCAGGCTGACCCAACAAGAACATTAACAGCTCTTTCTCCTCTGCGCAAAGATCATAGTCGGGAACATATCGCAACTTGGTGCTCACATCATTCGATGCTGGTTCCGATCTGTTGAGTAACGTCGAGCTCCTCTGCGAAACCGTCCGCTTACCGTGTTGCGGTCGACGGCCTGATGGGCGCACTGGCCTGTCAGTTGAGCAGTGCAAGCGCAACCGCTCGCATCTGACACAAGACGCTGTAATGCACTCGCGAACACATCTCTCCTTGAGATCATAGCATCGGTCGCACGCGATCCTGAGCTTCCGTGTATTCGCTGTGCTCTTTGCCATTCAAGCTCGCGTCCAACCTTGAAGGATTTGCCGCGTCAATAAATTAAGATATGCGAAGACTCATTGCATGTAATGACTCCGGGTGTAAGCAAATCTGCCGCGATCGATGCGCAAGGGATCAAGTGAGAGAATGAGTGAAGTTTAAAGAACCAAATGGTACGCTTGATACACGCTGGTCATGGTGGACCGGAAGTTTGGCCGGAAGTTTGGCCGGAGGTTTGACTGAAGGGTTGAAATTTCCTAGCGTGAACCGACTCATGCTAGCGCTTACCGATGCAGTATGGTAGCGTAACCTAAACCCGCTGGTCGTTCCTTCCAGGCATCGTGTCTTCTATCACGCTTGAACTATCATAAAAGTCGTTTATTCTTGTTCGCATAGCGACCGGAACCGGATGATTTCAATACATACTTGGCAGCTGAAACAAGCTGGTCTGCCCATGATGTCGCTAAGTAGCTCGACTCTACCTAGGCACCTTGGCAAGGTATAAGTACGATGATGAAGAAAGATAGACGTAAAGCAAGCACCTGCTCCCATATGCTCATCTCAACTTCCATCTGCCATGTCTATAAGAATGCGAGACTATCGTGTTATTGCTGCTCAAAAGCAAATCGAGAGAAGCAACAAGATTCCTCCACAGTGGCTGATCGACTCAGCGCTACACAAAGCCACGAGCGTTCTACATATACCCGTCACCTGCGGCGTTCTGAGTGATGTCGAATGCGACATCACCTCAAAGTTCGATGCCACGACGCTTCTCAAAAAGCTCAAGGAAGGAGCATGGTCTGCTGAGCAAGTCACTACGGCCTTTTGCAAGAGGGCTGCTATTGCTCAACAGTTAGTCAGTCACCTGAGTTTCCTTCCCGAGATGGTTACTAAACATCTAATGCAGGTCAATTGTCTGACAGAGATATTTTTCGGGGAGGCGATTGAACGCGCCAGACACCTCGACAAGGAACGCAAAGAGAATCCCAGTAACGTCCTTCCACCCCTCTGGGGCTTACCCATCTCGCTCAAAGACAGCTTCGACATCCTCGGCCATGACTCTTCAACTGGATTGGCCTGTTACGTCGGAGAGCCTGCAAAAGAGAACAGCTCTCTTGCTGCCATGCTACTCGACCTAGGCGCTGTTCTTTACTGCAAGACAAACGTTTCGCAGTTGACCATACCTGCCGACAGCGACAACAACGTCTTTGGCAGGACACTAAACCCTCGCAACTCTACCTTGACTGCTGGTGGCAGCACTGGCGGCGAAGGTGCCCTTATCGCCCTGCGCGGGAGTATACTCGGTGTCGGTACTGATATTGGTGGGAGCATACGTGTTCCAGCAGTTTGCAACGGTATCTACGGCTTCAGAACTAGTGTTGGACTGATACCTCACGATGGGGTTCGCAACCTTTCGGTACCAGGTGCTGACGGAGTGCGCTCTTCCGTAGGGCCTATGGCAACCTCAATCCGGGATTGCGCGCTGTTCTTGAGAACTATCATGGAGTCAGAGACATGGAGATACGACAGTACGATTATCTCACTGCCATGGCGGAATCTACCAGTCAAAAAGAAGCTCTGCATTGGCCTGGTTGAGGACGACGGCATCTATACGCCCTCACCACCTGTTCGACGTGGCCTCAAGAAGACTGCTGACCTTCTTCGCAACAACAGTGGAATTGAGCTTGTTCCTATCACGTTGCCAAACACCAAGGAACATTACAATGCTTTACTCCGGTACTTTTCGTATCCGGGAAGTGATGTATGTTGCCAATACCTCACGATCTTGGTTGCTGACTGATTTGCTTCCAGCACTATCGCGATCAGCTCGCCAGGACTGGAGAACTAGAAGTACCCTCACTGAAAGCAATTCAGATTTTGAACTTCGACGGAACGTCATTGGAGGGCCTCTGCAATCTGAACGTGCATCGAGCAGCGGCTGCGAAGCGATATCAGCGCTTGTTTCTTGATCATGGAATAGATGCAATTCTCATGCCTCCGGCACCACATACAGCTGTTCCTCTTGACCATTGGACAACCGCTTCCTACACCGGACTCTGGAATTATCTCGACTTTCCGGCCGTGGTTATTCCTGTCGATGATGTAGCAGCATCAGATGCGTTGGACAAAACAACCACCGCGAAGTATGGGCCAGACGATGCGAAGGTCTACAGTCTATGTACGTACAGTTTTCGTCGTATATCCCACCTGCTGACCATCGCTCGATCCAGACACAGGACCAGAGCTCTATAGAGATATGCCAGTGTCTATTCAGCTAGTCGGATACAGGCATGCAGATGAGGCGCTCTCGAATGCAGCTGTTCTTATCGACTCTATCATCAATACACCGACTGGTAAGCGATAGAAAGGTTTAGGGACTCTCGAAACGAATCTTGGGATCAAAATAGCCTAAAATTCTTGTCTCTATTGATTGCATCTCTCTATCATCACCTGGGCATGTTCGAGTGTATGTTGTTGCTTCTCTTTGGTCAGCGCACTAGTCGTGTTCTGTATAGGCAGTGACATCGTCTTGACAAACGTCAGCATTAGCATTCAGGCGGTGTTCAAGCCGCAAAACTGCGCAATGGCTGGCAGCCAATATAGATCTACGCGCAGCGTGAAGATGACTCTCAGCGTCGCGGGATATTCTCTCTTGTCTGCAGTGTGCATCTTGTTGTAGCGACTTTCTAGCCTCCGAGCTGTCAGGGAACGTTTTTAAACCGCCGTAACCCATCAACTAGCCGCATCAGGACTAGACGCAGCTCTCGCGCGAGACGCAGAGGGCTATGTCCTCATCGTTCGGGCAATGGCATAGGCTCACCCGAGTAAGGCTGCCGCTGTTCATAGTCTCGTGGACGGCCCCCAGCGCCTCCTCGCCACGATAGCGAGTGTGTCAGCAACTATGCTGGCGGTTAGTTTGTGGATTCAGAAGTCCAGCATGGTCCAGGCTCTGCCGGTGTCGTACGCAGTGCGACGACGCGCCGCATAGTCAAGGATGGCTGTTGATGGTTAGAGTGGTTGGCGATCGTCTGTCACTAACAGACTCTTGGACGGTCCAGGCTATAAATTCCCCGTCTGGAGGTGCTGATCGCGTTGCACAAGCTGTGAAGCACTCGATTAGTAAAGCGCAACTCGACAACCGTTCCTACAACCTTCGTGCAGTGACTGGTAAGATCGTGGAATGGATCTATTAGCTACGAGGGCGATAGCAACTTCTCTCCTAAATATTTGTTTGTCCGGTACACGCGCCTTCAACGATCCTCCCTGGCGGCGATGTATTCCAGATGCCCCACGAATGAGTCCTTTCCTCTATGACCTGACGAGCTAGTCTCTTCAATCTTGGAAAAGGCGCCAGGGCCATCAAATTTGGTGCTCAAGCGCGTCTTCCGGCTCTGAGTCCATGGACTCAGAGAGAGGGTTTTGATACCGGGATTTCCACCATTGTGTTTGTGCTCCACTATGCTGACAAGCCGATTCAGGACAGAAAACTCAATCTTGAGCTTGATGCTGTATACAGCCGTCTTATATGTTGTTTGAATCTCGTAGTGACCGGAAAATTGGACAGCAAGGAGGGTGATGTCGAGGATCAGGACTACAATGTTGACGAAGATGAGGTGTCTAAGTAGCTTCTGTAGAGGTCCGCGGCCGTTGCCATCAGTGTCGTTTCCCAGCAAACGTACCGTCTCGTAGATGTAGATGATGGATATTATCAACTCTTGGACGCAGATCACCACGATCTGGACCTTGTCGTATATCAAAAACCCCGGTAGGAAACGAGCCGATTGCTGAGAGTTTGTACCCATCGCTAGAACCAGAAGCGGAATCCCGAGAACGATAGCGTTGAAGATGATCATGTATAGTACCCAACGTGTCTGAGACCGATCTCGGATAACGAGATGCAGGCGCGAATAGAGAACGACAGATTGCCCTATCACCATACATCCCCAGCCTATGCCCACTATCGCGCTCGATAGCAGGTCTAGTGTGGTAACCTGGAAGAACTTCAGGATGAATCCAACAGCATGGGGTGCGATACCCCAAGTGGCCACGACAAAACTCCAGAAATATAGCCCGCTACGCTTTTTGAAGATGGCGAAGACGAGAAAGGTAAGTTCGATGACGTTGTACAGCGCGATGGATAAGAATGCTACCATGGTCATGAGGATTGGGAATGATGCATTTACCCCTCCGACCACGCCCACGTCCTGCTCTTTTGCCATGGCTGAACGCGAAGACTGCGTTGTGTTCGCGCATGTGCTTGTTAGAACAACGTCGAGGGGATCGGCGGCTAGGTATGCCCCATCAGCGGAAGGTAGAGAAAGAATCCGCACTGAGAACTAGGTGATTGAGGGCTGTCGCGTTTGGCAGACTAATATCTGCTGCTGAAGGCAATCAGGGGAAGAGGATGAAGGCGAAGTTCGCAGTCCAGGACCGACTACATCTTCCATGGGATCTTTTAGACGTCTTCGCTCACGGCACTTGATGGGCTTTAGATGGGTTTCTAGGATTTGTGGCGCATTCTGGAGGTGTCGCCCATAGCGATGATCTTGTTCACCATAGGGGGACGGAATGAATTCCCCGGCTTAGGTTCAAGCTCTGATTGGCCTGGCAATTGTGTCCAGGTGCAAGCGGGCTTTCATTGGCCTTGTGCAGATGTCACGCCTGAATGCCAGGATTGGTGGCGCCATAGCTGCATGTCTTCGCGCGAGGCTTCCAAGGTTCACCTGTCTGTCCAAGCCTACTAGTACAAGGGATGACTCGCATGAACCGCTCCTCTTCATAGCAGACTGCATTTTGGCAACGTTATCACACTGTTAGCTGACATTGTTCACCGATCAAGACTCACGACTTTGCGAATAAACTTCGACTAGTGATGGGCTGACGCGCAATCAGTGTGATCAATCGATTGACACTTACTCGGCTTCAGCCGCATGGGTCCTTATCCGGATCCATGGGTGTAGACGGGCGGGTTTTACGCCAGATCAAGCCTTCCGGCCCTATGTCACCGAGAGATCGGAAATGACATTTTCTTATTTCCTCAGTTCCTAGCGCACGTTCAAGTCCCCAGCGCTACAGTCGATATGATTCGGATACAAATGCCGAGTTGTTCCTGCATAGAAACGTGGTTTCGAGCCATCGAAGCAGCAGCTGAATCAGCTGCCCTGCCTGCCTGCCTTGGAGCAAACGAAAAAGCAAGTGCATAGGGCCCACGCGTATCGACAAGGTTTTCTGGGGTACCGCGCCCCGGAGCATTGGCGGCAAGGAGCGAATAACTGGCGTTGATATTCCCCTGCGCTAGTGCTAGCAAGATCTATCGCCCAACCCAGTCTAGCGTAGGCCCCATCAGTGCCCGCAACTTCTCTGCCGTCTCCGTCACAACTGCCGCTCACTTTTTGAAGCTGCACAACTTAGTCACAACGTTATCGATAGATATTCGTGAGGCTGCTTCACGGAACTCATTCTGTGATCTCGATCCCAGTGTTTTCTTGAATCAGCAACAAGCCGGTCCAGCATATGGTGTACCGCAATCAAAGCTGCAGCACCGGCTCGCTGGCCGCGATCCACACGCGACTGCCCACGACAACGACTGCAATTGACTCTGGAACGAGATGAAATTACTGTTGACTGAACTGTTGATGAAGGGCTATGCGCTCGACCATGTAGTCACAGCTGGTCACAAGAGATGATGTTGTTGCATCGAGAGCATACAAAAGGGGATCGCAGCTTAGTTCAAGTGAGTGCACTCGTGTTTGCCTAAGTCGAGGTTGTAAGAGCTTGGTTATAATGATGCTGCGCGACGCCGCTCGGTTGCAGATGGTTCCAGTATGCCGCGATGCTGATGCCTCAGCCACAGCTGTCAGTCATCCACGATCTTGCGGCCGACTTCGCTGCCATAGCCGACGTTGACGGAGAGCCGTTGCCGGTAGCACAATTCAATGGGCTAAACCACATCTATCCTACCGAAATGCTGGGCGTTTGGGTGCCAGCGGGCCGATTTGGTGAACCTGTATTGGACGGGTTCCGCTCGGCGAGCATGGCGACATAACGGCGACCGCTGTGCCAGGATTATGACTAAATGTGATGCGCTGCATATGAAGGAGCTGGTGAAGACAACTCTGCGGCTCTGTAGATTTGCCACTTTGTAAAATTGGCTGCCCACACATGCAATCATGATGGAATCTTGGATGTCTGGTCATCGGCTAACTACGATACGTCATGGGCCGGACACATGGTGATCTTCTCAAGCTTTGGCTACCGGTACAGGTTCGGAAGCCACGCATCGCTGGAAACAAAAATCTCGCACACGTGATCATCAGTGGTATCGCAACATATTGAGCTTGCTACTAGTGTGCTACTACGAAATGCTTGATGCGAATGCTGTTCTGCCGCTTCGCGACGGACCGGCATCCTTCTCTACTCTTGGATTAGTCACTCAGTCTTCAAATCGCCACTGTCCTCACTCAGACCTGTCTAGGGTCAGATCACGGACAGAGAGAGACGACGAAAAACCCAAGCTTGCAAAACCAGTCATTGCGTGTACAACTGCTCTGTCGTAGACCAGGTAGGCATGGACAATGAGCTCGGGGTTGTGTCTGGCATGTCGAGCGCCCTTGGTTGCGGTATAAATGCTACAGTAGCTTCAGGGTCTCGCAGATGTTCCAAATATATTAGCAGACTACCAATAGTGCCGAAGGAACTTGAGAAGTAGCTGCTAAATGTCGCAGAGCATATCGATAACCTGACAAGCCCCCAAGACAACGAGAGGTCAAGAGTATTCCAGTAACTAGTCTTATATCATCAATGCGAACTTCGCCTGCTTATAGTGTAGGAGGAAGCAAGCGGAGCAAGAGATCAGTGTCGGTATCCTACGCCATTAGTAGACGATAGACGATCGTGGTGGATAAATTAGCACCTAATAAAATGAGTAGACTAGATCTTGCAGCTGTAGAAGGCCAGGCTATACGAGAATTACAACGGTACCCAATGTTAGCTAGGCTAACCACAGTGACTCACACAACACCCGCTACTCTGCTTAGTGCGCATGTTACCACCACAGAGACTGCTGACTGTAACACTGCCTTCGCCGTGACGGCTTGATACAAAAGTGACAGCTATTGGCGTGTGGAGAATAATGATAGTACATGTATGAACACACTCGTTGATGTAGCGAATGCAGTTATCGACGTGAAGATTCGATGCAGCATGACTTGAGTGATTACCCTGCCCCTACAGAAAGCAAGCCACAAGGATAGCTTTTCAAGCCGAATCAGTAAACGTACGTAAAGACTTCGAAGAGTAAAGACTGCCTGGCCAACTCACCGGAAACACGGGTAAAATGATTTCTGCCGCGAATAGAAGAACTTCAATCTTGTCGAAGCGCCGCAGCTCGCAAAGCAGAGAATGTTGAAGTGATTGTAGTCTGAGAGAGACCACAATCAAGGAGAAAAGGATTACAAGGAGTGGCAAATTAATCTATCTGATCCAACGCCAGCTGACGAGACTACTAAACATACCGCTGATAGTCGATCCCAAGATGCTGCCCGACACATCAGAGGTAGCCAAAAGTCTAGGGTATAGCTAGTGCCCCTACAGCGTTGTCATATTAGTAACGATAATCTCACTAAGCACGTTCAAGCCTCTGCTAGTTAGGTTTCGTTGAAGCAACTTTCAACAACAGCTCTTATGTTTTTCAAAAGAAAGAAGATGACAGAACTAGTAAAAGAAGAAGTAAAAAAAGTAACGCACATGCAGCGTACAGACGGGGCTTTCTACTAGAGATATCCGAAAGTGCCGCGTAGACTGTTTGGGTGACAGCGACGACGAGGAGATGAGCGATAGAAGCCTAGAATGACTTTAGGCTAGTACATTTGAAATCTAACGTCACAGTTTATTATGTTCAGCAATAGCTTAGGAAGACAAGTAGATAGATGCCGACTCGTTTCGCTACTAACAACTTAGTCGCATTGAGAGCACTGTGCACACAAGAGAAAGTTAGCTATAACAGCGGCGGATGTGAGGCAAAAGACGATAAGCTTCCTTCGAAGTTTCTTAGTAATTGAAGGTGTACTAGTCTGCTGAAGTGCTAAACAATCTGAGGTGCGCTCGCACTGCGCGACTGTGCTACAGCGGCGAAGACTAGCGATGGGAACAAATCTACTAAGACTCAACGATGCACGTATGCTGAAAGGGCCTGGCGCGCAATGGAGCGAATCCACTCGAGTGTGCTAAGCCTGCAGTGCTCTCTTACATCTGTGCAATCTTTGTCCAAAGTTTCCACGCTGGCATTACCTTATACTGATGATACCCTGCACATAATCCTAGACTGTCAAGAATCCACTGACAATGGTTCCGCCAGATCGAATACACTGATCCATCTCTCTGATGTCTTTTCATAAAATGTAATAAGGTGGAAACAAACAAGACAAGACATTAACGACAGAGATCCGAACTCGTTGCATTATCATTACATCTACAAAACATTCATAACCCAACCACTTCTCTAAGCGTTGTAAACAGAGTACTCACAAGCCTCAGGCTTCGTCTCCTTAACCGCCCTAGCATTCAGCCCAACACATCCCTCGCTACCAGCCGGCTTGTCTGCACCCGCAAGCCAGACCTTCCATCCCGTCAACTCGTCCCCATCAGCCGGGGGGCAAGCCTGAAACGCCGTAACGGCACCATTACCGTTATCAAAGACCAAGTCGCTCGTCTCTGTGATCTTGAACGGACCCAACTCCTGGTTTTTGCCAATCTGTAAGGGGAGACCGGTGCCATATTGAATGTTGCCCTGGCCCATACCGGAGCGGTCGACGAAGATCTGCTGGGCGGTAAAGTTATCCGGGGTGTCGCCGGTGTAGAGGAACAAGAGGCCCTGGCCGTTGAGGACGAAGGAGGCGTGGTCGCGGGGGAGTCGGGTGGTGCAGTTTGCGCTTTGGAAGTCATCGCCGATGAGGAGACCGTTGGCCTTGGCTTGGAAGGGCTCGCATTCAATCTCGTTGGCTACCTTGGGGAGAGCCACGAGCTTGAAGACGTCGCCGGGGACGACGGCTTCGGAAATGGGAGGCAGGTTGCAGTCCTTTGCGGATGCGAGCGCCATGGTGACGGCGGCGATGGTGGCGGTGGTGTACTTCATGTTGAGGTATGTTTGATGAGCTTGTTGACTGAATTGGAAAGTGAAGGTTGGATGTCGTTGTCGATTGTGATGGTAGGTTGTGAGGTACTGCGTCTCACTCTTTATACATCTTTTGATCTCGTATGCGGATCCCTTGCAACCCCCATCAACCCATGAAGGTGGTCCCTCTCGGCGCCGATCTATACTGCAATCCGCAACATCGTGAGCTCATATGACCGAGAACACGAGGCTTCGTCACCCCAGCAAAGGCCAACGGCGCCACACCCGGCGGAGAAAAATACCCACAACCCCGTATACACGGAAGCTGCAGGAAAGGAAACCGTGCATCAGAGGGGGCAAATGTTTGCAGGGTGACGATTAGTGGTTGTGGAATTAGGTTGCGATCGGCGACACACGGATCGGAACATGCGCATCACTCGCGCGTAAAAATAGAGTGTGGAGTTACCGTCGCTGCCGGTATTACGGTGTAGCAACAACAACACTACGTCGGTCGGTGTGTTGCTCACCGTTCATTCTACGAGGCTGTAGCTGTAGACTGTGACCTAGAACAGGGCTGTCCCGATAAGGAAAGATAAGCGTACTGTTCATGTCGCCCGAGCACAGAGCCAAAGTCGACGTAGGTATGCAATTAGTGCCATCGCAGCAAAGTCGTGGAAAATGTTGATGTTGCGGTCAGCACTACCTGGATACCTGGCCTAGCGCACACAGGCAAGTCGATGATCGCAAAGAGGCTGGTGCGGAGGTACGAAGACGGCATTATCTAACAGCGTCTTCCCCTGATTGCGCAGCGACGGCGACAACGTACGTGTAGACAGCCTTGTGGCAAGCATCGCAGTGAAGCTCACGCACATTGCGATGGTACTGAGCGTCGTATCGCATTCAAGCTATGCTTGTGCTGGGTACATACGATGGTAGTGAGGATGACACATGGATAGAAGCCTGCCAAGGCTAGTCACATGATATCTGAAGTGCTAACGTCGTGGTGACTAATCTTTGCGCGAGCGGTAGCAACATCTAATGGACCGCTCAGGAGAGTGTAGGGTTGTCTTCGGATCATCTAGAGGAAGCCTAATTCATATCGCAACGGCCATTACGATGTGCTTCAAATAACAGTTTGATTGTCAAATAGCATTGGTCTTGTTCCGCCGGAGCTCGTCTCGCTCACCGCCCGCTGTCCAAATCTCAGGTAGGCGCAATACAAGGAAACATGCATTACCATCAACACATCTACGTTCTACTCTAGCATCGTGTCAACAAAGCGGACACTTCAAGCCTACCCTCCCCATCATCTTCCCCACCTCTGCATTACCCCCCTCCGCACTCTGCTCCTGCCCAACAGCACTACTCTCGCGCTCCAAACACCCACGATGCCACAGATGCCTACAAGCAAAGAGGACCAAGCTCTCTTCCTTCTCCTCTCCCTCATTATCCTCTAGAACATCCGCTTGACTAGGCCTTTTCCCCTTCGCCTTGCCACTCGCCTCCCCATCGCGCCCAGCACTACCGCCACATTCCAGCCTTGCCTTCATCCTAGACTCTTCGCGCTTCTCCCAAGCCTCCCACACGCTACCTCCCGCTCCCGGCCCCCAACACCTTTTTCTGCAGCCCTCACACACCTGTCCCCTAGGTCTCCAGCCCCGCTTCCTCAGCTCGGTTATCTCAGCAACGTGTTCAAAAGACTCTTTGTCTAAGAATCTGTTTGCGAGGCTTAGGATTGTTTCTTCGAAGGTGTACGCGGCGAAGATTTCTGATAGGACGGAACGTAGGTCGGAGAGCGAGGGCGAGTAGGTGTGTGAGGCGCGGGTTAGGAAACAGCGGAGGATGCGAAGGAAGGAGGGGTTCGATTGTGGCTGGTTCAAAGATGGGCGAGCAGCTGGCGTCTGGGTGCTTGTGCGAGTTTGAGTGCTTGTTCGGGTGGGTGGTATGGTTGTTGATGTAAGGAGGGCAGAGAAGGTTTGTTGGATGGTGGAGCGGAGGGATGCCACGATGCGGGCGGTGTCGACGGTGTCGGCTTGATCCATGTTCGTTGATGCGATGGAGGCGTCATGGCTTGCGACGGCACTTGATGTATCTCTGATGAGGCGTACGGATGTATCGACCAACTCGAGCCATAGTAGCTCGTCTGGTGCTAAATCTGCTTCCCGAACTTCGCCGTATGCAGACTTCCGCCTGTCAATGGCTGACTCCAGCCTCCGCTCAGCTGACCGCGTTTGTCCCTGGCATAGCCAAATACCAACTTTGATATACTTCTGGATGTCTTCCAAGAGGTCATGGACTGCTTCTTCAGTATTGGCAATATCAGGTGTTTCTGCTGCGGCGCCGATGAGGCCTGTCAATGCAGTCTCGAGTGTGCCTAGGTGCCTCACTAGTCGATCCATGGCACCTTGGACGAGGCCGTCACGAGCCATCAGTATTACGGCGCCGTCTACGACACCGCTCTTCTCCAGCGCCGGTAGTACGGGATCCAATTTCAGATCACTAGAGTTCAACGAGCTGACAAAGTCTGCAACATGGGCACTATTGTAGGTACACATGAGCTGAACATAGCGTTCGATAAACCCGGAAGGAAGGTTGTCGTCGACAAGTGTCTTCGTATTTACTCCGTCTTGATCTGGTTCAATCAGAGCCTCCAGATAGCGGTATTGGGCATCAGGTTCAGCCTCGATGGCGTCTAGAACCGGATTCAGCAGGTCTGGCGCATATTGTTTCAGTGTAGTCGCAGTTTGTGATGCGTCCACGGCGGCTAGAGCGATAGCCCGATCGACAATGACTGCCTTTACCTCGTTGACTTGCTTCTTGACGAGACCTTTGCTAGGCCGCAGAATGTCAGCGATACATCCAAAGACCGCTTCCTCGTCCTCGTCATCAACAAGGTATGTTTCGAGCAGTTTAGCGTATTGGTGTGCACCGCGATAGACAGACTTCAGTACGCGATGGAAGCCTGCATTCTGGAACAGTGGTACAAGGCTTTGAGTGTTGGGCGGATGATAGATGGAAAGCAGATACTCCACTGAGAGCTGGCAGTCCTCTTTGATGGTGTCAGTAGGATATTTGCAGAGGCCGACAAGGATTTGATGAAGCGAGGTTCCTGGAAGCATAATGTGTTGCGGATACTTGGGCAAATTTCGCGCGACGAACATGTAGAAGTAGATGATGTCTTCCGGGTCAAAGTTGTCCGTGTTCATGATGCCAAAGAGGTAGTTGATGATGGACTGGCGCGTTGGCGTGAGAGCGGAACCACGCTGCGTCCCATTTGGCTGGGCTCCGTTGGGCGAGTCTTGTTCGCCATTCAAGAAGCTGTCTTCGAAGGCCTCGTTCAGCATACTCATGAAACTCGAAGCATCAAAGTCTAGTATGAGCTGCAGATACGGGAATGGTGGCTCCGCACTGCCATCGGTCCGTGTGAGGATGATCTCGTCCGAGCCTGGTGGCCATTGCAGGTTCTTGCCAGAGAACACGAATCGATACATCTCCTTCTTCGCACTGTAGGCTTGGTTGTCATCCATGAATGTGCCTCCAGGATACACACGACCCGTGAAAGTATACGCGAGATATGGGAAGATCTTCTTCGCGGCAGTAAGGTAAATATTTTCATCCTCATCCACATCAAAGTCCACCAATTTGATGAGCTCTAGAATGTTTGTGAGCGGCGTAATGTAGTCTCCAATGGCTCTTGTCCACACATAGATCAGCGCATCGTACAACACGTATTGCTGACAAAGTGTGGTGACTTGATTCAGATCCATAGTACCTGTGTCGAGCCGGCAAATCATCTCTTCAAGTTGCGTAGAGCGGTTGTGCGACGCATAAAAGGTTATGAGGTCTTTCAGGACGTTTGGGGGTACCGATGAGATCTCATCATCTTGAATATACGGCTCAAGTGTCTCGAAGAAGGCCTTCTCGGCTGACGCCTCTTCATACGCATCGTAGACTTCTTCAAAAAGGAAGTCATACTCCTCCATACAGATGAGGCCAGCGAAGACTACTTCGGCAAGTTCCTTCGATCGTCGCTCATATGAATCGCTGTCAATGTCATCTTCGCGAGAAAAAGAGTACTTGAGCGACGCTGTTATCATTTCGATCAGCTTCGGCTGGACTAAGGCATGTCGAGCTTTGTCATCTTCAGGCAGCCCGACTGTAAGCTTATCCGCGTCGCCAACGTAGTACGAAGTCGCGAGGCCAATAGCAGCTATGTAGTCGCCATCTTCCATCAACGCCAGCAGACGATCAGCCCAATTTGAAAGCGTACCGATCGAGCAGTCGTTGAAGCCAAGCAGGAAAAGCCGACCCTTGTAAGCTCGAAAGCTCATGTAGAAGGCATCTGATACGACTCCATGCAGTGACGGGTCTTCTTCGTCAAGATGTTCAATAGCGGGCTTGAGCTGTCTCGAAAACAGATCCGAGTGGTATATGTGCTTCTGCAGCAAGTCGAAAGAGTCTGTCACGCGCAATGTGTTGTCTTCCAAGATCATGAGTCGCTGGCTGATGGTCAGTACGCTGAGAACTGATCTGCTAAGCCACTGAACTGCAACAATAGCCTCTTCAGCCTTCCAACGACTTCGGGGTCGAAAGTGGAGCTCTGTAGGCTTTTCTCTTTCCGATGGAGGTGGTAGAATGTGATCGACCTCTAATATAGTGAGGACATTCGACCAGCAATATACGAGCTTGGTCTTGGAGACTGCATTCCCAGGACCGGTGGCGGTTTTCAGCTTGACAGCAGGGAACCAGGCTAGGCATCCACTCAATGCGCTGTGTGCTTCCACGTCCTTTGGCCGAGGTGCCTTGTGTTGTGTCTGCGCGACTGGAGTAGTCGACACTATCACGAGCAAGTAGGGCGTCAGAAGCGCGGTCAAACCCATGCTATCCGTGGGCTGTTCCACATTTCCCAGTGGGAGCGGAGCGAAAGCCAGCACAGAACTGGGTTTCCGCGGCTTTTCCAACGACTTTGCAGAAGTTGGGTATCTGCCCAGGATCCTCGTAGTCTTAACTGTGCGTGCGATAGCGCCTAGGCCACGCGTTGCAAGATGGGAGAATGCCATGCCTGCATCATCGGCCGAGACGAGCGCTGTATGCCTGGTGCCGAGGAAGCCCAGATGGAGAATGGCGACACCAGACACATGGCCATCCGACTTGTGATCCTCTAGGTTGGCCCTCTCGAGGGGCGGAATGTGAAGGAATGGCTTGGCTGGTTTCGCCAACTCCCAAGTGAAGATGTGACCCGTTGCATGTCCTCCAGCGATAGTCGAATGATCAGCGGCAATGGCTAGCGATGTGATGGAGCCGCATTCGACGGCCTTGGTGCCCGGTCCGATGATGGATTTGAGGACCTGCTGGTAGTCGAAGACGAGGATGAAACCTTTCGACGTGCCTATTGCCAGCGACACGGTGACATTCAGACACGTTGGCCGACCGAAGTTGCGCTTGCCAATCTCGGAGAAGACCTGGCCAGTTATCTTCTTCAGCTTGGTCCATCGCACAACCTCCCATGGCGCCTGCGGAGTTTCGGACCCATCATCTGACAGTTGGTGGAAGGCGGCATTACTCGACACGGAAGATTGTCGCGAATGCGGCGAAAGGAATGCGGGCGACTGGCCACGGGCCGGGGACGACAATGGCGAGGGCGACAGGCGCGAGGAGAAGCGACGCTCAAAGGGCTGTAATGAAGTCGGACGGTGGGCGCGGAGCGAGTTGTGCGATACTGGGACGCTGCTGGTTGGTGAGGATATGCCGGAACCCTGTCTTGGTCAGAGGACTTCCATGTCGTTCCAGAAGACAACCTACTTGCACCGAAGGCGTATCGTCTGGTATATCCGTCGACGCAGGGCTTTCCTCGACTGTCAGTCTGGGTCGTACAGACAACTCCGAAGCCGACTCTTGCGCGTCTTCGTGTGTATTCCTGCTCCGTGTCCGGACAAAGGTCAAGCCCTCGGAGCCGTTGTCTAGCGACTGAGCGTCGTCGTTGTCCTCCATGTCAGAAGCGCCCATGGCGCCTTCACCCACGTCTATCTCATCTCCATGGTCGTTGTGAGCGCTGGAGTGGCTCTCTCCCGAATCTGAGCTCATCTGCCTCGTTCTGCGCAAAGCATTGCTTCAGGCGCACACCAACTCTTTGCGCGGTATAGCTTCGTGATTCGCGGGCGTTGACCGTGGGCGACGCGGGGGTCTTGGTCGCGGTTCGTGGCACTGTGGTGATGTGGCCTACGGGCAAGGCGAATGAGAAGGCGGTCTAGCGGCTAGAGCGGCAACCGAGCGTGTATGCCACGGATACAGACGTCAGTCGAGGTTGTGAAGGTCGCCCACGAGGGTTGGCAAGGATGGCGCGTCGGTGGAGCTCGAGGCGCAGTTCGCAGTTCGCAGATCGCCGCAGCTGCCGCACCGTTGGGTGAAGGTCCAAGCTCCTGCCCAACGTCACTTCCACGCGACAACCAAACGCGCCGCGTACAGCCCAGCAACCTCAAATCCTCAGCCCACAATGCCTTCAATAGGACCCGCAATGCCCCCGCACCCGGCGAAGCGCAGTCGCGATAACGACGACCAGCGACCATCAAGTCCAGAATCCACAGACAAGCGCAGACGAGTCATCGGCCCAGCACCTCCGCCTTCCGCATCCTCACCACCGCCATCGCCATCACCATCACGGTCCAGCAGCGTAGACAGCGACGTCGGTCCTGCGCCTCCGCCAGCTCCAAAGCGAGTAGTAGGGCCCGCACCACCACCAGCGCCTCTCGACGAACTACCGCCCAATCCTGCAGATAGCGACTCAGATTCGGACAGCAGCGATGACGACTTTGGTCCCGCCCCACCTCCAGCTGGCAGCATGTCTTCAGGCTTCGACGACAACATGGCGACGTCCGCATTCGATAGCGAGCCACAATTCACAGACGCGCCGAAGAAGGCACAACGCGACGAGTGGATGACACTACCACCCACACAAGACGACCTCGCCGCGCGCATGGACCCAACCAAGATGCGCGCGCGCAAATTCAACTCAGGAAAGGGCGCAGGCAATACAGGCGGCATGAGCAGCGCATGGACCGAGACACCGGAGCAGAAGCTCAAGCGACTGCAAGACGAGGCCTTGGGTATCGCGGCACCTACAAACGCGGCGCCTGCGACATCCGAGTCGAAGCGCACCAAGGAAGAGGAGCGGAGGGCGCGCAAGATGCGCGAGAAGATTGAGGCGACACGAGGCAAGAGTCTAGTCGAGCAGCATCAGGATAGGGGTACGGGTAAAGAGAAGGAAGACGATCCGAGCAAGCGCGCGTTTGATTACGAGAAAGACATGGCTGTGAGCGGGAATTTGAACCATAAGCAGAAGAGGGAGATGCTCAGCAAGTCGAAGGGTTTTGGCGACCGCTTCTCAAGCGGAAGCTTCTTGTAGTTGCAATATATTCTACTTAACGCACGGAACTTCGAACGGGCGCGCAAAATCAGCACATTGGTTTTCTGAAGCGCCAGTCTATTCTGACACTCAAGACTTCAGGACTCCGTGTTCCGCAGACTCCTCGTCAAGTAGCTTCGCAATAGCATCATGATACTTGAAGTGGTGTGCATTCGGCTCATGGAGCCGCGCACTTCAAAAGCGACAAGCATGACACTCCCTCGTACCGTACGAATATGTAAACACGTCTAGGTGCAGCTTGTTACTCCGAAATTTGCAGCGTGTGGTTGGAAGGTGTAGCTTGTTTTCCACTAAACCAATAGTTTGCGTCTGTTTGGAAAGCCAACCAAGCTACACAGACCAGGTCAGCGAAAAGCAATGAGCTTTTGGTAACTTGGACATGTACTTGCGATGCATGTACGAGGTTCGTGGCGTCATATTCATTTTTGTTGATGCATCAGGCGTCTAGTCGATCCGAAGTGCGTATACTGAATCCGCCAAGATCCAATCCCGAGATCTAATCCACAGCAACAAGGTCACGACATCTAAGGGGAGAAACGATTCAATCAACTTTTGCTCCACATTACCAAAGACAGAACAGCAGCAGTGCTTGCGTTGGACTCATTCGAAGTGATGTCATCACTATCCCGAATCCTCCGCAAACAGAGTAAAGCTCATGTCTCACAGCGACCACCAAGAACCACCATGACATAGCAAATCCCATGAATTACCTACATAACGACTGGCAGTGCCACCAAGTCATCCATTGCTAGATAGCTCCGCCTCGCTACTGGAAGTGCAACTTGATTTCACCTACCAAAAGTTAACAGCCGGTCCCAACATGAACCCATCGCAGTCTGGATACTTACTACGACCCATACCTTCAAGCAGCAGAGCAACAAGATCATACTCACGGTCACTCGTACCGAAGGGACAACCTTGCCATTAGTTAGTATTGATGTCGAAATCTGTATAAGCAGGGACCATGTAGCAACACACCGTTCGTCTTGAGTTGAGGATCTTCTTCCGGCCCATCGCGCTGGCACGGCTGTACCGACTGTTGGTCTTTCGCCCAAAACACCTGCATGGGCATAAGAGCGCGCGGCTCAATTACCCACCGGCCCATGTAATACTCTCCACTAGACAAGTATCCATCGGTCAGTTTGAGGACAGCGGCATCCGTGCGGGGTCCGAGTCTGGAGGGAATCCTGTCATTGTCGTCTTCGACGGACTTGGGTGGGTTGACGACGAATTGGCCATTGACTTCCATGATGAAAGCGCGGGTAAGAGTTTCCCCTTCCATGCTGGCTGGGTTTTGTGTTAGTTGGGGGTTGGGGAGATGTGGGTATGGACAGATTGTGATCGTAGGAAGACGAGTTGCGGTGTTGGTATTTCTAAGTCTGCTTCTTCAAGTCTTCTTTTATAACTGGCTCTCGCTCGCACGGCATGCTAAAGAGGACAACGTCTTGCGTGCCACAGACTACTCACTCCGCTTCATAAAGGCGGTGTGTGTTAAAAGCAAAGAGCAGATCAAAGGAATTGATTATGTGCTCACTGTCCTGCAATGCTAATGCGAGTGATACTGCAACAATCCACCCAAAACTCCGCGATTATGGTGTATGCTTCTAAGATCTGTAGCGCGTAGCTGGGCGTTTTGTTGTACGTTATGTGGGATTTCAAAATGCTGGACGCTGCAATGTGTAAGAACAAGCGTACGTAGTGGAGTCCGACGAGGGGAAACTGTTGGCTAATGCGCTCGGGGCGGACCGAACATCGGAAAGCCACAAAAAGCATTTCTGTACAAGTGCTTGGGTCGGGCTGCCACAGACGACTATTGTGTGCTGCACGCTTAGGATGATACAACTGGAAGCTCGTAATGATGTTAGGTTCACGCTGGTATGGATGCCGATGGTGTGAGATCTCTATAGGTGACATGGCCGCTCGTACGCTGTGAGAACCAAGTTCTGCTGGTGTTGGGACGATTGAGGTGTGCTGCTGACCCCGCCCTCTCGCTTCCCAAAGTATAGTCGACCCTTCCTTTTTCTAGCCCATTTCCCTGAGTAGGGTACAAGGGCCTTGGCACCGACAATTTCGAAGCAGGCGCGACGACACTACCGCAGCACCTCCGGATTCTAGGGTAAGAGGCAACACCCCTGCAATGCCGCTAATAATAATTGTCCGCCTCCTGTCGGCGTCTCCTGCACCATCAGCTGTCAATGGCGAAAGTAGCAGTCTTTGTGTGCGGGCCTTTTCCCCCACAAAGTTAATGGCTGAGATTCATCTGTCGGCTGTCACGTTGATTGCCGCAGTCAAAATAGGTGCAAATGCGCCTTCTTGTCCAAGTAATGACGTCGTTGATGCTTTTGGTAGATCAATCCAGCGGATTCTACAAAGAGGGGGGTATGGATAGATGTATTGATAGTTGTGACACTGAAAACTTTGCCCGTTTGAACGCCTGCCTTGCGACATAAGTCGACTCTTACCAACGATTCGATGACATCTGCAATGATGGCTTAGCGTATTACACTACACCCCATTGGATGCGTACAACGGAAGTGACGAAACGGCACTAATCCGACCTGGCCAACGGACTTGTCTGAAGTTGACGGAGCAGCGAGTAGCGACTCTAACGATCACTTAGAATGAACACAGCGAGAGTTAGTCTTTCTACTTTCTAGGCCACTCTTCTTGCTTATAAGGTTTATGATAATTGCGTTTGTCTTTGCTGGTATTGATTTTTTAAACCTCCATGCGGGAGGATTTCACCAATAACGGCAAACGTAATGAGTAACGTCTTCTCCGTGAGTATACTTAAAGTCCTCGTAGGAACATGACCAAGCAGTGCTCTTGATAGAGCTTTGAAGTTGTAACGGAGCAGAGTCCAGCTTAGAAAGGGAAACAAGAAGGCGATAATCAATAGAGAGCTTCGTAACAATCAAGGGTGCCGTAATATTGACCATCGCTGATTTGACCTGATTACGCAGCGTAATCACCCCTTGTAAAATTGAATAGACTAAAGCTCGATCCAAGGTCATCTCAAAGACATATATGATGATATTTGCGTACTGCGCTTGAGAGGAGAACAGCATCTAAATGAAGGTATGCTGGTTGGCGTCCTGTAACTCTACATTTGCACATATAAGTAGGGACAGTCGTGCCCTAAAGATGATTCATAGTAACAAAAAAAGAGTCGCGTTGTCCTAAGTTCTTGTACATCTCCTGGCACTACGATCACACTCCGCTGGTTCTCCCTCTTAGATCGGAACGACGTAGATATAGTAGCGCACATCGTTCGTAAGGCCGTTTGGTTGCGTCAACAACTGATTCTCAATGTACTTGACCCCATCGATGTAGTCTGCTCAAGGGTCAGTCTCACGTCTTACAGCCATAGTAGCTGCCGCCACTTACTGCGAATGTCCTGAGTGTTGGGGTTATTGAGACCAGTCTCGCCATTACGGTGGCCAGCGATCCACTTGTTCTGACCATAGTATGACTGGCATTCATTCAAGCACTGGACGTCGGCGTTAAGGTTGGAGCTGTTAGCAGTCACGCAGTCAGAACACGTTCGTGGATATCGTGCCGAGGGTAGGTAAGGACTCACTTCAGAACAGCGCCGTTGTTCCAACTCGACTGTGACTGCCCTTTGAAGCGGCTGCAGCATACACGGAGCATGCCCCAGTTCTGCTTGAAGATGCCGAAGTTGGCCGCGTCGTTCTGCTTGTTGTCCCCATAGGCGTACTATGAATGGTATTGTTCGTTAGCGAAGGCCGCGGCTGTGCTTTGGCTACAGGTGGTTTCTTACATTCGTATCCATGCGCTCAGTCTCGAGCATGGCAATCGCTAGGTTTAGAGAACTGGCTCCTGCGGCAGTGACTTGTCTCTTACGCGACCCAAGGCCTGAGATGGTGTACGAGCCGGTCTGTTGACGTGCCTCGAGATCTTTCGAAGACGCAGCCTGGGGAATTGTGGCCGCCGAGGCAGCTGTAACCAAGAACGCTGAAGCAATAGCTGAGATCTTCATTTCGACGGTGTTATATTCAGAGCCGGGTTGACAAGTAGTACACCGAGGGTATGATCGTGGTTGGAAATCATTCAGTAGACTGTGCTGCTGAGCCTGAACTTTATACAATCAGCAAGTCTGCAGCATTCATTTGTTCTCCTAACGCACGGGTGAGAACATATTCCGTAAAATCATCCTTGGATATTTCTGCCAATCAGTGTGTGGATACCAATATATGACCACCTCTCTCTTCGAAACAGGATGGCTTGTGTGCCCAGAGCGACCTTATAGCTGATCTGGAGAGATACAATCTATTGAAGAAAGCGGAGCCTTCGTATAGGATGGATGATTCTCTCTGGTTGGTCTAATGAGATACGGATAACGCCACTTTCACCTTGAAGCATGCGGACACATGGTCTCCGGTCTTTTTTAGTGTGTCACTAAGAATTGCAGCCTTGAGTGTCAATAAGGAAGAACCTAGTACCATGTCGCAGGAGTTCTTCTGGGTGGACGTTACACCATCTGAAACTTTGAGGCAAAAGCACGGACGGAGCTACTGCATCCGCGCCGTATTTAGTAAGCGTTCGGTCTCTTAGCACGTCACTCTCTACGTCAATAACAGCCATAGCGCTGCATTGCTAATTTGCAGATCAGCAGTAGCTTTCAATGCTTCGCTGTCGTCCAGACGCGTTAGTTCCTGTTACCAATTTCCTCTGCCAACGATACGGCTAACCACAGAAGTCAATATCACTGCAACCGTGAATAAGCTTCTTGGTATAGTGATCATGACTGGCACTGTATTACCAAACGGTCTAAAACCGATTGATTTAGCTGGAGTAAAGTAGAACTGAGTCGATCATCTCTAGAACAGTCTTTGCAATCTCAGCATAAACTTTTCGGCGTTTATACACAATAAGCACTTTCCTGTTAGGGTCAGGAGGGTTATAGATCAGCTTGCCCAGGTGTACCACAGGATACAACGAATCACCACTACCATGGAGAGGTCGATAGTTCTTGTAGCATGGAACTTAGTCAACCCATCTCACAATTCGTGGAACACTTGTAGACATGAACGCTACAAGACGTGAAGGATTCGGAAAGCCAGGTGGTTGTGAGATGTTTCCGTGTAAAACACTAGTTTCGCAGCTTTTTGACTGGAATCAAGACCGCTGCCTCATCGCCTTTGTCTCTTCGTCATTCTCGATGTTGCGCAATTTCCACCCAGGATCATGCAAATGAATGATCCCCTCACCAGATGGATACATGAGCGATATGTCATGCATTTAATAGCATATTTTCCCCTCTGTTCGCATAGATTCGCAATCATTTGCTCAAACACCTCTTGGCCATTAGAATCATCTCATAGCCGACTGTGGCGTACTGCCTTTTTCTGCCAGTCCTCGTTTGTTTACTTCAAATCTATACGCAAGAACTTCTCTAATGTGATTCCCCTATCCTAGTACGGCAGGATCTCGTGCTTGGTTCCCCTAGGCCCGGTACTAGAATAAGCGCACTGCAACACTCGTTACAGATTCTCGATGCTTGATCAAGAGGGGAACTGTCGAGAACATGACAGAAACTAGTTAATGAAATGTAAATAACTCGTCCCGGCAAGACTATGCTTCCTATAGATTCAGCCTCCTTGAGAGTCGCACATTTATCAGACCTGTTTTAGCAGGGCTCACGGCATTAGCGTAGTGTTGATACCACAGGGCTGTTTTGATGGAACTTTTTGCTTTTGAAACCTGCCTCTGGTCCTTCTCGCAACCAAATGATTCTTATGCAGGCGACATATAGGTAGGATGCAAGAACTCTAAACAGCAAACAAGCATTTACGGCTAAGCAGAAGTTAGTATTCAAATGCGTCATAAGATTCCTCAACAGTAACGTGCCTAGCTAGACCACCGTACGATTTGATGTTTATTCAATTGTCGCACGCAACAGGTAGCCAGGGATTCGTTTTGAAGCGCATTGCTGTCTTATCGCCTATCACGGTGATGCCGAAGTCGTTGCCACAGCTATCAGTGGAAAATGCATTGGCTAAGAAGTTATTGTCGAACCGAACAACCAACGGTGCATCCTAGATTATGGTCGCGCTGGTAGAATGATTGCCGCTACCCCCCTACGTGGCGGCGTTGGAAGACATCTGGCCCGAATGCCATTTCCATGATGAAGTGGATGAAGGAAACTGGGGAGCAACAAAGATATCCAGATGGTTCCTAAGCGTAAAGGATTGACCTTCTGCGATAGACTGGCAGCGTAGTGGCCATTCGAAGAAAGGTGCTGGCCAAGCTCACCAGATTGCACGAGCTGTGCGACCATTTCCATGAACGGGTGGCACAGGTACATTAATCTTTCGAGAAAGAACACAACCCTGTGTTGGCAGATAATAGCTTTCAGGACGCGGTCAATTCTTTCATACAGGATTCTAGACAGCGGTCAGATGGACTATTTAGTAATTCAGCTTGTTAGTGCTTGGAAATGACAAAAATCCAGCAGTGGTTTACATGTAGAATCTTATACAAAGAACAACTATATGACCGCCAAGTCTGAGCCGATCATCGCGTCTATGGACATAGAAGCTCACAGGTCGCCAGATATGGATTGACTACTGGCCTGTGATCCTATAAAGCAGGGTACCATGACCGAATGCGTCGTATCCTCCTGAGTTTGGACCATAATCGCCACCACCGCCCTCAATGTCCGCAGTCAGATTCTGATTAACGAAATCGCGGTATGCCTTAGTCCAGGATGCATTCATTCCCTTGACATCGTTGTAGTGCGCATAGATGGCCTCGAATCCCGGCCGGACGGCAAAGCGTTGTTTCTCTGAAACCACATCAAGTACACCCTCCCAGCTGCGGTATGGCGTATATGGGACAGAGTGATTCCCGGAGTTGAACTTCCCTGCATACTCCGCGCTAGATGTATCGTTAATATGTGACGCTACCCATGATTTGAAGACGTGCGCAACTCACCCATTCAAGATCTGATTACCATAAGCGCCGTATAGATCCACGCCCTGATTGTGTCCCTGTTGGCCGATGACGCCCAAGAGAGCGAAACACAACGTTGCGTGGCCTTGATCTCTGCCTGCCTCCTGGCCCTGCATCAGCGTCTTACCGCTCCCTTCCTCCGTGAAGTTCGCAATGGAAAAGTACGGGAGAGCGCCATTGATGACGATGCTACTGTCTGGCAAACCGTTCAAAAAGGTCTCCACAGCCCAATTATACATCGTCGTGTTGTCGGTAAAGATGCCGATTGCCATCATAGAGGCGATATTGCACAAATCCCAGTTTGCATAGTAAAAGTCAGGCTTACCACTATGCGTGGTCAGGAAGTAATGGTTCTTTGGAGCAAATACGGTGCTCAACATGTTGCCAAACGCAGTTTGATTCTTCTTCGGCCAGTCTGGATAGTCACGAAGAAGCTCCGCGGCGTTGGCGAATTGATATCCATACAGACCGGCGGCGAGGTACATATCTTCATTGCCGTCAATACCTCTCAAGGTGCTGCCCCAGCCATCTAAGGTTTTGATCGCGGCATCAGCGAAGCTGCTGTTGCCTGTGACCAACCACCTCAGAGCGAGCCCGTAGGCAGAGTGAGCATCGCGGTATGCCGAAGGATAGTTGTTGGTGAGGTTACTTCCAGGGGCAGTGCCAGTCGCTGATCGTACGAGTATATTCTTGGGATTTGGTTTCCAGGTAGTCTGCGCGATCGGCCGGGTTGACAGATGCTGAAAAGCTTTGTACCTAAACGTGAAAAACGTGTCAGCACTTGATTTGTGTTCGACAACACAGGATATGAACTCACCATGGCTCATCCTTTTCCGTAACGTGCGATTTGATGCGTTCGATGTCCTTCGAGCTATGAAGTGCACCCGGGTGAGCAAATTGCTTTACTTCATGATGTTGCTGAGCTATGCTTGGAACAGCCAGCGTAGCAAGGGCGATTGAGCAGGTGAATATCTTGAAATGCATGGCGCAATAGCTAGGGGGATGAATTACTGCCGTTGTGTAGTTAACATAGTAGGCGACGGAGCTGAATTTATATGGCCATCGTCGTCGCTGGCTTCAAGGCAGCTCGGCGATCATGTCGTCTCCACTCTGCTTGTTGGTTCTGACGACCGCTACTGCTCTCCGCATTTTCCCCAGTCACTCCATGTGATCAGAGCGGGCGGGTAACTAGAAGGTTATGGTCTGTCGCAGGGAGAAGGTGATCGTCGGCGCGTGGTCGAGTGAGAGCGTGAGGTAGGAAATGATCCCACGATTGCCCTGGATGTGACGAGGCGGGCTAAGCTCCGGGACATAGCCCGAACCCCGTAGCGGAATCTCAACCCTGCAAACCTTGCGCAACCCACCCCAAATTTGCGTAGCGCTACATCGGATATGCATTGGTCCGTGGGGCCCCAGACTCCAGTATTCGCATTCCGTCGGGGCATTCGCGGCAGGTCAGGTCAAAGCGCATAATGCGAGATGCTATGCAGAGACGAGTGGAGAGTGCGCTTCACAGGATCATTCATATACTGCTGCAGACCAGATCGCAGGACTGCACAAGGTCATATCTCGATCCTCTAATAGCATCAAAGTGAGAATTGGCTATCATGTCCGCCAAAGAACTCGAAGCAGGAGTCAACACGGCCAATCACCACGAGACGAACGACAGTACTTCCAAAGAGGCTGTTCTCCACACAGAAGCCGTCGATGAAGATACTCTACGCTACACCACAGGCCCTCCAATCGAAATCGATGCGGCAACGAACAGACGTCTTTTTTGGAAGCTGAATCGCCGCATCTTGGTTATTCAACTAGTCACATACTTTTGTCAGTCTCTCGACAAGGGTACCCTCAACTTTGCTTCTATCATGGGCATTCAGAAGGATGCTAAACTTGCTGGGCAAGAGGTACTTCTCTCGGGCTAGCTAGTGTCGTAGCCGCTGACATGTTGACAGTATCAATGGCTCGGTACCATCCTATATATCGGTATTCTTGTCGGCGAGTGGCCGCAAAACTTCCTTCTGCAGAAGCTGCCGCTTGCCAAGATGCTGTCCGTGAACGTGTTTATCTGGGGTACTGTGGTTGCATGCTCAGCTGCATCGACCAACTTTGCATCGCTCATGGCTGTGCGCTTCCTTCTGGGCTTCTTTGAGAGCTGTGTTCAGCCTGCTATGATGTTGCTGTGGGTGCACCATGCGGTGATGTACGAAATTCCGCTAATCATGGCTCAGGACCTCTATGTGGTACACTCGCGAGGAGCAGTCTCTTCTCAACTCGCTTTGGTATTGCATGTCTGGTGTACAACTGATGGTGAGTATTTCAAGCTTCTAGGAACATATGAACTAACGACATATGTAGGTTGGTGGTCTGCTTGCCTTCGGTGTCTCTCACTTCACCGATGGTCCCATCAAGAACTGGCAGCTGCTGTTTCTTATCCTCGGCCTTGTTACATGTGTCTGGTCGTTCGCTATCGGCTACTTCCTACCTGACAGTCCTATGGCGGCCAAATGCTACTCGGAGGATGAGAAGCGTCTCTTTATTGAGCGTGTCCGTCACAACGAGACAGGCATCAGGAACAAGCAGTACAAGAAGTATCAAGTCAAGGAAGCCTTCACTGATCCTTTCGTGTGGTGCTGCGTCGCGCTCATCACCGTGGCGAACTTGATCATTGGCGGTCTTGGAGTCTTTTCCAACATCATCATTCGCCAATTCGGATTTTCACTCCTCCAAACACAGCTCCTCAATATCGCTCAAGGCGCCTGGCTGATCATCGTTATGATCGGATCGGCACAAGCTTGTCAAAAAACGGGCCAGAGTTGCTACATGATGATCGTAAGTGGTCGAATGTACATTATACGGCATCAAGACTGATTCTTTACAGCTCTGGACTATACCGGCAATGGCCGGCACGATCGTCATCCTCACTGTGGTGCCAAATCCCGGAAACTCTGGCGGCATGCTCATCGCCTTCTACTGCACCCAGTTCTTCTGCGCCCAGGGCAACATGATCATCTCTTTGATCACTCGTAATATCGGTGGCCAAACCAAGAAGGGCATGGTGATGACAATGGTGTTCGTGGGATGGTCTGTCGGCAACCTCATCGCGCCTCAGATCTTCCAGACGAAAGACGCGCCACGATACCTCCCTGGTTTTCTAGTGCACATCGTCATATACGGCTTGTACATCGGGCTGATTGCACTGACCCGTTTTGTTCTGATGGCAAGGAACCGTCGGAAGGATGCTGTCATCAGCGAGGTCACTCATGAACTTGCTTTCCAGGACTTGACAGATACGGAGAACCCCAACTTTCGTTACGTGTACTGAGTTTGGACATACAAGCAGATGGCCTTCAAACTCAAAAATGGCTTCAGCAAAATGCATGTGCGAAAGCGATCTAGTCCTTATCTCTGCGATCGAGACGCTCGTTGAGAAGGAGATTTTCAGAGGGTCGGTTGTTTCATGATATATACATGAGCCGTAGTGCTTACTATACAATCAGCCAGCTGTTAGAGTCTCAGATGAATTCTTTCCCATCTTCACATGCATAGACTATACAATGATATGCAACTCAATGACTGCCTCTGCTGACGTGTATTGTTGCATGAGCGCCGTGAAAGAGATACAGTATATCTCGCGAGATCGCATTTATGTTTGAGATAGCTTAGAGCGACTCTGGAAGATCTAACATGTTGGGGAACGATAAAAAAGCAAATCAGACATGTGAATCACTACGGACGCAATCATCACAGCAGGATGTTGACGTTTCCCTTGGGACTCCACAAGATAGACCTGTGAACTTGAGGATCGTTTCGAGCGATACATTATGTTCTCATTCTTCCCGTAGCGGTAAAACTATCTTCGTTCAAGCGTTAGACTTGAGTTGATCCAATCAGGACGGCGCTTGTCAATACCTCTTGCTTGCGGAATTTGTCCCTGCCGTTCGTCCTATCGGCATTGCCTGCATTACAGTGCAGGTGGAAGGATCACCCAGCAAGATGAGCAGTCATAATTGATCCTTGCCACGACTCGTCTCACGATGCGGAAACGGGTTATTTCGACATAGGTCACGGATAGACGGACGACGGGCCGGAGCTTGCCCGGTGGCCGGAAGCTGCTGGCCTGACCACGGAGATGGATCAGCGCCGGCAGCGATACCGGAAGCAAAGGAACCAAAGTAAGAGAAGTCAATCCATTACTATTAATTCATATGTACATCTGATCACTAGATTACAACGCGTTCCATCGAATACGTGATCGGATCACTAGCACGGCATCTACAGGACACCATGGCAGCCTTGACCGTAACCGAAACTAGCCTCTCGCATGCGCGGAAACGACATCGGACTGCAGAAGATACTGTAGAGGCA
This sequence comes from Alternaria burnsii, assembly GCF_013036055.1. Classification (NCBI taxonomy): domain Eukaryota; kingdom Fungi; phylum Ascomycota; class Dothideomycetes; order Pleosporales; family Pleosporaceae; genus Alternaria; species Alternaria burnsii. The sequence continues at coordinate 62,875 of NW_024066137.1, forward strand.
TATGAGGGAGAGTCGCCTCGAAAACAATCCAATGGAACGGTCGAACATGCCGTACCGCTCCCAGCTTGTAGCTTACTAATCCAAGAAGACAAGGAAGAACTCTGGAACTTGTATGCACCCTCTACCGAAGCAAAAATATGGGGTGTCGCAGCTAGAGCTCTACGACAGCCCTCACCACCTACGTTGTTCCCCGAATATACCGAGCCCGGGGGTGCGGAGTACATATATAGAGATCCAGCATTCTGGACGTCCGGATTCTTTCCAGGCAGTCTGTGTCTACTACTGGCTCGACGGAAGAAATACGAACATTTATTCGGCTTGTTGAGAGGGGATCAATGCGGTTTACCGCATCTTCTGACTCTAGAGTAAGACTCCTGCACGTGGTTCCGTATTCGTTGTTGACATCTGATCAGACACGCGTGCAAATATTGGACAGAGAATCTCCATCGTAACGCAAGGCTCAAATCGACGCATGATCTTGGATTCATGGTCATGCCATGGGCGAAAATCGCTTACGAATCGAACCACGATCTTCGAGCTCTTGAAACGATCAAGACCGCCGCAGATACCCTGCATTCTCGGTACAACAAGGAGTTAGGATGCATCCGGTCATGGGACACATGTGTGACGAAGAAGTACAACTTTCAAAACATGGAGACGGACTACATGGTGATCATAGTAAGTATAACAATAGCCAGACGTCTCTTGGAAACTCTGACAGATCTTGTACTAGGACAACATGATGAATCTCGATTTGCTATTCTATGCCGCATCGAAGAGCGGGAACACCGAGATGTTCAATGCCGCAGTGCAACATGCTCGCACGACCGCTCGCACACATATACGGCCAGATGGTTCGACAACGCATCTGGTTGTGTTAGATCCAAGAACCGGCAGAATCAAACATCAGTTGACCAATCAAGGCTACTCGCACACCTCGTGCTGGGCTCGTGGTCAAGCGTGGGCAATAGCCGGTTTTGCGGAGACATACCATTGGACACACGACGCGGAGTTCCTGCGCACAAGCCAACAGGCGGCGGACTTCTTCATCGCTCGGCTAGATGATTCTGGTGTGGTACCATGGGATTTTGATGCACGAGATGTTGTGGGACCAGGTCAGCCGCCAGACTCTAGCGCAGCGGTGATCGCATCTTACGGCATGCTGCTGATTCATCAAGCTCTCGTTGAACTGGGACAACCTTCACGATATCTCGCAGAAGCGTTGAGTATAATCCAGGTTGTGTGTGCAAATCACCTCAATCCAGCGGCAGCACTGATTGAAACGAAAACCCGAATCGAGACGGTAGAGCATGGTCGTGTGGAGGAAGTAGCACAGCACGTTGACATAGGCATTGGAGATACGATTTTGAATGGTGCGACGATCAACAATTATGAATTCGCACCAAGGAGATGGGCTGATCATGGATTGGTGTACGCGGATTATTATTTCCTGCTGGTGGGAAACAAGCTATTGGAAATGGGCATAGGTGTCCAGGTTCTAGCTCGATAAAGATAGATGCAGCAATGAGAGGTTTCGACGCAGATTCTGATCAGCCTAATGAGTGGGAAAATGTGCTGACTCGCTGGTCAGGTAGGAAGGAGTAGTCAAGGAATGAGGTGAGATCCTCCAGGGGTACATTGCCGTTGACAGACATTCCTGGAGGCAATACTATGTCACTACTCTGATTACCATATTTCGAATGGGTGACGTCGACATGGTTCACCCGGTCTAGATTCGGTGAGGGCATTGCAGTGTGGTTTCTGCTGAGCGGCTGTGCTTGGAAGGCAACAGGTAAAGGTGGAAAAGCCATGGTGATGCTGTCCGGCGTCTCGCCCGGGTCTGCTGCCACAGGTAACACTTCCCCAAAGACCCCTAGTCGCTGTTGGGTGGTGCTTGATGCGTTCTGAGCGTTTCTAAATGTGCTCGAAGAAGCATCCATGGCTCCATCTGCGAAACCAGTCGGGTTTTCTGCGTAGGCTGCTTGTCGTATGTCCAATGTCTGGAGTCCCGCCTGACGAGCATGGCTGAGTCGCATTGCAAATTTCGAAGCCAGGTTGCTTTTTGCTGTTGAGTGGTCCCCGTTCCACCTGCGTGCCATGACTTGAAGGCTGTCAATGAGACTATCAAATTCTTGTGGTAGAGATATGTTGTAATAAAATGCATGTGCTAGCAGCATACGACCGCATATGAAGAGGCAGAAGGCAAATTGTGGATTTGTCAAACACTGCATATTGCGCAAGAATTCAGCCGCAATGATGGATACCTCGATACTGGCTGCCATGCACGTCTCAGCGCTTGAGCTAGATGGAAGCCTGATCGGTAAAGACTCCCACTCTGGCGATGGATACGCGATTCCCTGATGCAAGAGTACCACTGCCGTGTTGTGCGTGATATGTGCTAATGTCAGGTTCGGGTCCATGTTCCCGTCGCTGTTCAGCGCGCAACCTTCTCTCCAACGTTCTGGTAAGAAGACTTTCCATCTGTAGTAATTAGTCTTAGCTCATAATCTGCAATGGTCTTGCGACTTACTGTATCAGACGGAGATCCAATTGTTTGAATCTCATTAGCCACATCTGTACGTCATGGGGTTTGGCAACGTCCACCTCTTGCTGGAGGAAGAACGATGTGACAAGGCTGAGACTTTCAGTGGCCTCGATACAATACGCGAAACCTCCAAGGGATGCTTGATCGGCATGTTCTTGTCGTGCGCTAGGTAGGGTGTTCGCCGCATCTCCCGGCGGATCAGAGACACCGAAGAATGGTGTGGATGTAGCCAACGGTTCACCCTCTTCCCACAGTCCACCTTCACATGGTAGTCGTCTCCTGACATCTGCACTGGTAAGGCAAACATTCCATCCAGTTGCGACGCTGCAAAATCGATCCATGAGAAAAATGGTCCAAAAAACGCGCCGGCGACCCTCAGCCTCGCTCCAATCATGGCAAGGACGCAAGAATGCCATGCGCTTGACCAAGACGTGTGAGTCTTTCCGTTGATTGGCTTCATCCTCGTCTTCTGTGCTGAGCTGCAGTTGTTCTACTGTTCTGGCCATGCTTCCCACAATCGACCACGCTGAAGGACCGCGTCCGCTACCTATCGTATCAAAAGCACATATGATAAGAGCCTGGAGACCTTCAACGGAGAAAGACTCCATACTTTGCAAGATGACCGCTTGACGACTAGATTCCGCTAGCTTTGAGCGGCTCTCTGCATTGCCCAACCTAGGGTCATCTGAAAAGCGGACGCACACAGAGGTGATTGCAAGCAGGATGATATGAATTTTGTGCCTTTCGTCTGGAAGATGCAGAAGCCGTCGGAACTGACGAACATGGAGTACGGGAATCCAGGGATGGATATTGCTGAAGTATAGCTCGACCAAATAGCCGATCAGATCTGGGGGCAGCAACTCTTGGCTCAGTATGCAGCGGTCAAGGGTAGTCCTTTTGACATGGTCTATACTCTGGGCAGTTTGTCTGCGCTTATTCGAGTCCGTTAGGCTCATGGTCTCGTCCTCATCAATACAGCGCTTGCGTCCAACGGTATCCAGTCTTTGCTTCAGCTGCTCGGTGTGTTCAAACAGGCTTTCAGCCATCGGCGATGACACACTGTTACCAGTAGCGTGGAGTTGACCCCAAACTTGCTGCCAAAGAACTCCTTGGCCAAGAAACATGTTCTCAAGCGCATCTAGGCGTCGATTGATGCGATCTATCGCACCTGCCTTGATGCCAGGCTTCCCTTTCTCCTTGTCATAAATGCAAATCAACCCGTTCTTGACACACTGTGAACAGGGTGTCTGGCGCGAGCATTTCGCTTTCTTCTTCCGGCATGGCTGGCATGCTGGTCTTGCGGCATCATCCCTCTTCGCATCGTTGCTGATAGTTTGGTCCTGGTCGTCGTGATCGGAGCTATCGCAATCCAGAGGGTCGTGGTGTTCCATCGATAGCTGGAGACTGACACATGAGCCAGTGCATGAGAAAGGCTCGATTTGATAGGATGCGAACCTTCTGTGCGGAGTGCAGGTGTGGAGAAAATGGTACGCGGCTGGTCTTGCCTGCCTCGGTCAAGGGGCGGGGTCCGGAACAACTCGCGGAGCTGTGCCCGGGGACATTTCCCCGCACCATGGTCTTCGCACTTCGCGCCTAACAAGTCCAGGTGAACAACCTCGCTGTGTTTTCGCGTTGATTAACATGCGCGCCGCTCAGAACCAGTGCGAGTTCCTGTTACACCGGATTGTTACATCTCTGTACATAGTAATGATGTTGACGGCGCGTAACTACGAAGCCATAGAATCACGCTCAACTCGGAGATGTGGTTACACGTACTGTAAAACGACTGACTTGTGACATTGAATTGTTTATCATATCCGACCCTTGATCGTTCAATCCCGGTCAACTAATTTAAAGACAACGTCCTCTACATGCTCGTTCGCAAACAGTGGTACAAAGTCTGTCACCATGTACCACTTCGGCTTGGCCATATCATCATGAACATACTGGCCACCAATCTTCAGATTCTCAATCTTGACGTTCTCAACTTTTCTTCTAGCATCATAACCCAAGATCTGCGATGGATTGGCAGTCTTTGACCCTTCTTGATCAAGCACAATGTTGCGAAGAGTTACATTCTTCACGCCTCTGCCGGGTGCTGTTGTCCACATTGCATTCTTCATGACTCGAATGTTGAAAAGCTGGCCTTTGGTAATTTTCTCCACGCGAACGTCTTCGATAAGAACGTCCTGAATGAGGTTCTCGTCAGCCGCATTGATGGAAATGCATCCTTGATACCACAATTGATATTCGCAATGATCCAAGATGTCGACGTTGCTTATCAGAATATTGCTAAACGTTTCAGGCTTTTGGGGGTTTCCATGAGTGCCTATTTGTACAGGATGCGCAATGTCTGGTAGCAGCGTACAATTACGGATGACGATATCTTTCGTATCGCCATAGTACTCCCAGCGATGGCCATAGATAGCGATTGTGTCGTCAGAGTTGCGCAGGAAACAGTTTTCGATGAGGACATTTTGACAACAGAAGAGATCCACGCCGTCGCCATTGCCATGGCCTGAGAACGAGCGGTACCGATTGATATGGACGTCCTCACCTTCGACAATAGGAAGACTGAAACCAAAGGAGCGGAGAGACGTCACTCCTTCCACTAGAATATTCTTCGATCGCTCGATCAGAATAGCTCCGCCGTCGAGTTCCCTCGGTCTTCCAGATGCCGAAGCCACGTACGCGCTTCCCGGTCTTGAAATATATCCCAGCCCTCGGATGCTGGAGTTCTTCACGTTCGAGAAAACTACTTGCGCAGTCAAGAATGCGCCGCTTGCCAGATATATCGTTGTATCTGATGGTACAATCAACTGCCCATCAACGACGTTTTCCCAAGCACGACCGTTATTGATGCCAGGTCCAAAGTACCACAGCCCCGTACCGTCGCAGTGAGGCTCATGGACGTTGATTCCATTCACAAGCAGATGTAACGCTTGCCACTTGTTCCCATTGATCTCGAGCATTGCATCAATGGCTCGATCGACAGTGAAATGGATGTACCCGTCATCGATCTTTGTATTTACTCCGAGCGAAGCAGGGCGCACACGAGCGGTGTTGACTGTAGTATATTTGTGTCGTATCTTCAATTGCAGGCTTCCACCTGGAGGAATGCTCAAAGATAAGACAGCGATGTTATGCGTGTTGAACTCGTTCCGCGTGATATTGGCGCTCGCTACGGACGTAACGAGTGCTGTTGTACCGTGCCAGGTATTCCCATGACTTTCGCTTGATGTTCTGGTATAGATCTCGAAATGGTCGTCCACCTCGATTTCATCCGGGAGACCACCGCAATTAATTTGGTTAAGATTTGCCATTTGGAGTTTTGCAGTCGTGGCATTAGATCGAAGAACATCTACCGCATATTTAAGTCATGCGGCGATTGTCGCTAAGCTTGACCAGAAGCGTAGCCTTCGGAAAAAGGCCCGGTGATTGATCCGTTCGCCGCGCGAGTGCAGTAGCTTCTTGATAAGTACATTGAATTGGTACAATCTGACTGACTTCATAGATTCGTATCTTTCCTAGATGAAATAACGCATCTCGACGAAGGGCCCCATTCTGTGCTCGGCGCTCATCAAGTGCGACTACCGGTAGGTTTGCACATCCGAATCCAGCCGTTCCAACCACAGCTTAATCTCGTTGAGTGAATTACCAGTCGCATGAAGCATTTCAGCACGACCATAATTTACAGAAGTCGTGACGAGTTGCCTTAAATTTTAGGGTCTCACCGGATCATTCACACTAGTCGCATGATACCTCGACCCCCATGAACTTGGTCGCGTTGCACCTGCTGTTGGTCTATAGTCCGCAAATACTATTACTTCGTGAATGATCAAACTTTCTTTTGCCTTCCATTGCTCAGCATTCTAGTGCTGTTTTTGAGCAAAGTTGATTATCTATGGTTTCGTGAAATGAAGTCCTATTAAAGCGGGAACACGGCTTGACTAGCCTGTTGCAACTAATATTGCGGCAACTTGGAAGATGGAGGAACATTGTCATAAGATATACTGTTTCTTGTTATCTACATTACATGACCTAGAATGACTCCTTGCTCAGTGTATTGCTGCGGTCTTGGGTTGCGACGTCGAACTGACCTGTTACGACAGCTACATCCTTCTTTTGTTGTTGGCTAGTAGCAAATTGCATGTGTCGAAGCCTTACGTCTTCTCCATCCAGAATGTGCTCTTCGCTTTCGTTGTCAAAAGTCAGATCTGTAGCGTTGTTTCGCGCTCTGTAAGCTGCCGCTCGGCTGACTCTGACAACACGTTCGCCACCGTCACCGAAGCCACCACCTATGGTTCTAAAGTCACTGCCTGGAGGCGGCTTTTGTGGCTTTGAATTGCTCGATCCGATCGTACTGGACAAGAATGGCGCGAACCAGTTCCTAAGCAGGGGAAAGATCATGGGTAGATTGGTGGTAAAGATGGCGATGAAGGTTTCACGAGTGCCCCAAGAGGCTGTGAGCTCGGCGCTGTTATAGGGATCCTAGAGGGCAGCCAATGTCATTAACGCGAAAATAGCGTTCAGTGGAAAGGGTCTTACACTGATCAGATAGAAGGTCTTAACTACCGCGCACACGATTACCAGCATGCCAGCGCCAAGTACTACCATGGACGCTATCTTCTTGTATCTCTTCATACTCGACTTCCATAACATCGGCATTGGTATCAACAGCAGGTATATGTCAGTGAGTACGTTGAAAACGAATGTTACCCAAATGAGATTCTTCGAGACCGCTGCTGTACATGCATTTCCGGGATCCGGATTGATCTGCCAGTAATGGTGAAAAGGCCGACAGGAAAAATATATCGTGAAGATTACGGCGATGAAGCTAGTGGCGATGAAACCGAAGGCGACACAAATGCGGGTCGCATACTTATAGAGACCGTTCTAATTAATGGTCGTCAGTCTAAGCTCGTGCATAAGGTGCGATGAACACACATACTGTAAGACGAAGGTAAAAAAGTGCGACGCAAAGCTTGAGTGACCAGAGCAGACATGCGGCGATTGTCCATCCTGCTACTTGGATTTTAGATCCAGTGACCCTGGAATTCCATTAGCTACAAGAGAGAATCTTGTTGCACCGTTGGCACTTTGCACTGGCTCCCAAAATACCTCATGCCATATTCGGGATCGTCTCGCGAAAGCGCACTGCGCTCTTGAGGTGTCATGCCATCATTTGCGAAACCATGAACATATACCCCCAAGCTGTACCCAAGGCTGCACTGAGCCGTATAGATGAGCTGGTGATGAGGTTGTTAGTAGAGTTCGAAAAATAGTTATGAATAATTCTAATTACTCACAATCGCGATCCACACGAGATAGTCGTCAACTTGAAGTTGGCGATAGCCTACCGCTGAAATCCTTGCGTACGTGCGCAAAAACGTGAAAGAGACGGCGAATGCATAAAGAGTCCACAGTTCCACAACACCCATGACGACACTTTCTTGAACAGCGTGCTCTGTCACAACTGAGTAGCAGTAATGCCATCGATCTCCAGAATCGAACAAGGTTGGAGAGCATGGTGACGGCACCGGATATATATCCTCTACCTCCCTGTGTTCGTGATAAGCCACAAACACTAGTTGAATGAGCACATTCTTCAGCTAATTGCATCTATGTGATCCGAAGTCACATTGAACGCCAAGCTTGAGTTTGCGGGCCGACCATATGCAAGGCGTAGTCAACTGAGCCGCACATTTGTTGGCTTGACTTGCGGTATATTGAAAATGCGGAGCAGGTCGTAGACGCGCGTCAGCGAATACGATATCAAAGCGGGTAAGGACCTCTATTGTTGAACCATGTTGAATACGACGGGCGACTGGCCGGGGAAACCAGGGCTCTGCATGAAGAAAAGACCGTGTTCTGGGATCCGTCCTTGCCGGGAGACATTATACCTAGGTACTTGGATTTTGATGCTCTCGAACCCGAGATGTCTCCTACATGACTTGTGCACTATTCTGCGCGATTTGAAGCATTAAAAGTGTATTCATTCAGTTCCCCGTCGATTTTCGAAATACTGATGGATGTCTGAGAAGCACGAGACGCGTGGTCGCATGGTGCAGTCAATTGCCGGCGGCAAGGTCGGCCGAAGGCAAAACCCGCAATTCTGGGCATGTGTGTAGACTGCTCCAGCTACGGGGATGTCTAAGCAGGACAGGACCGCCGCGCAGGCAATAGCCCGGGGCAAGCGGCTATTGTTGCGCAGGCGGTTGGCGGTGCGGCTCGCGGGATCTTGTCCGAGCGCCGAGCCAATCGCAGTACTGTAACGCCGGACCTCACAGGGGATCCTACCAGTTCGCTCGACAATATGCAGGCGCACGACTCGCAAATCTACAAGAAGCTCGCAGGATCAGTTCGCACCAATTGTGTAACCTCAGCTGCATGCTTCAATCTATGCTGACCCGCCTCCACGACGTCTGGACCCTGGAAATAAGGCCGCCGTAAGGCGGTGCGGACGTCTTCCTCATTCAGCATGGTGCTTTTCGCCCTCAATCAGTTGTTTTTGTTTTATTTGAGAAGGCTTGAGCCACTTCAGCACATTGGTAGCCTGCGTTTGTATCTCGCATCGATTGGCACAGCCATACCAGCGTCATGTATCCAAGCGTCCTGACACCATTGGCCGTTGCGGGCTGGATGTTAACGACATCCGCGCCAATCGTTTCAGCAGGTCCTACTTCGGCGTTCGACATCTTTACCAGGACCCCTGCATCAGGCGTGGATGTGAAGGAGCTGGCGCCGTACCTCTCCTCAAACGCCAAAATCTATTTACCAGGCACCAAGGAGTTTGCTACTTACACAACTCGATGGTCTAACCTGGAGGCTCCCACACCCAACGTGGTGATCGCTCCAGGTACCGAGAAAGATGTTCAAAAGATTGTGAGTTTTGCGATGGGCGTATCTGTCTATAAATAGGCAAGAATACATCTAACGCCGTGTCCTACAGGTCAAGTTTGCCAACGACTTCAACATTCCATTCCTCACGTACAACGGCCACCATGGGACACTCACAACCTTGGGAAAGATGGACTATGGTATTGAGATCTACCTTCCTCAATTAGACTCCTTCTCAATCGCCAAAGACGGAAAGTCGGTCACTGTAGGCGGCGGTATCAACGTGAAGAACATGACGGACGCTCTTTTGGCCGCTGGAAAGCAGACTGGTAAGCTAATTCACACTCACGATACTCTTGTCAGAATCTGACAATCTTTAGTGACTGGATGCTGCGAATGCGTCAGTTATCTGGGACCCGGCCTCGGTGGTGGTCACGGGTGGTTTCAGGGCCGCTACGGGCTCATTGCCGACCAGTTTCTTTCGATGAATGTTGTTCTTGCAAATGGCGACTTGAAGACAATCGACAGCAAGTCAGACTTGTGGTGGGGTATGCAAGGCGCTGGACACAACTTCGGTGTTGTCACGTCTGTCACCTCCAAGATTTATGACGTCACAAATTACGACTGGGCGATCGAGACCATCGTATTCAGCGGTGATAAGGTAGAGGAGGTTTACGATGCTGTCAACAAACATATCGTGCAAGATGGAAAGCAGGCTGATGACATTCACGATTGGACTTACTGGCAGAACGATGCAACATACAGCACTGAGGGGGTAAGATGATTGACGAGCACTCATATGATTTCCGCAACTAACACAAAAGCAGCCAGTGATCATCATCTTCATCGTTCAAGAAGGTGTTACTACAGTCGACACCAAATACACAACCCCCTTTCACAACATCGGTCCCCTCGCTACTATCCCCGAGTCCGGCACCTACAAGGATCTGGCAAAGTGGACTGGTATCGCGCTTGAGTCGCCTCCATGCCAGGATTTCGGCTTCAACAACCCTCGCTTTCCGATCTACATGACCTCATACAACGTCACTGCACAGCGAAAGGCCTGGGACCTCTACTCCTCAGCCATCAAAGGTGCCGACAACCCATACTACAACTCCATCTTCATGTTTGAAAATTACGCCAGTGCCGGTGTTCGCTTCCGTGATAACGATGCTAGCGCGTACGGCTTCCGCGACGCAACCACCCTCGCTGCACCTCTGATCATATACAACTCTACTGGCATGGCAGAGGACGAAGCGGTCAAGAAGCTCGGCACCCAGCTACGTGATATCATTCTTGAGGGAACCGGATCGCAGGAGCTACACACCTATGTCAACTATGCGTACGGTAATGAAGGTCCGGAGGCCTGGTATGGTCATGAGAGCTGGAGGCAGAAGAAGCTCAAAGCTCTCAAAAAGAAGTATGATCCAAAGGGAAAGTTCAGCTTCTACGCACCCGTGGCGTGATAGAAGAAGACTTTATAAAGTGACAATGATAATAAGTTGATATATCACGTTCATGCTTTTGGTCCAACTGATGGCAGCACCATGCGGCGTAGGCTACTATTAACACACAGACCGCCTGGACTACGACAAGCTGAGAACCCGCTCGATCATAAATTTTCTTTCCAGCTGTTGCGTACTGGTGGCGGCGTAGAACGTGGAGTTAGAGTCACGACATTGACCCCGTTAATGGCAAACTACTTCGATACGTAATACTCATTGACGATAGAAGTTATCCTGGAACAATGCATTGCCAGCTCTAATCTTCTACGATTTAAGCTATGTAGACTATATCTCCAAGCAGAAGGATAGATACTCTGCTCATACCCATTCGCTGTTTAGAAACGGGCAAGCTTGGATCCCATATATCGAGACTGCTGAACAGCCTTTTAGTCAGGCCGGCATTGCCGTGGATTAAGTGTACTTGAACTGTACACATGTTACACACACGTTGCCTGCGATACGCTCACCCGGTTTCATCATGACCACTTTCCGGAGATCTTCAGCAGAGCGGTAAGAGACTGGTAACCAAGCATTTACCTGTAGTCTTTTGAGTCCGGGAAAGTCCTGGAGGCTGAGATTGGATCTAGTAGTCCATACCTTCAAATGTTCGTCTTCCAAAGGAGCATCTCCAACATCATGGTTCACGAGAATGATGGACGTTATAGCCCTGCGAAATTCAGGCGGAAACTTGGCAACCCAGCGGCGAAACTTGGCGCGGCAATCGAAATAGTCGTCGGCGACGCACTTGAAAGAACCGAGTGACCATGGCAAGACGCGGCTCTCACCGTAGATTTGACGACAGACGAGCAGCAGGTCCCGGTGGTCGTTGCGATCAGCTTTGGGTATAAGATTGATCGCACGTGCTTCCGTATCGATTTTCCATATGTTGCCGCCCAAGGTGAGCTCGTAGATTCGGTTCCGCACCTCACCAGGAAGGTTGAGGAAGGGCGAGGTAGCAAGATTGTGCTCGGTGCTACAAGAGTTGAGAACATGAGGATGGCATTGCGGTTGAGAGACTTACATCTTTTGCAATTCGGTCATCATCAAAATCGGAGAGCTATAGCTGGAGAAAGGTATTGTAGTTGAAATGACCAGTGATTTGTAGAGGATCTTGTCCGGCTTGGTGGTGAGAGAGGAAGGTTCTACAGTTGGAAAGAGCCATAAAAAGCGACAATGTACCGACGGCGCTATAATAATCGTACTTCACTGGCAAAGCTTGGACTGCGCACAGGTCGAGTGAGAGTAGAGCGACAGTCACTCTCACCTTCGCAGCAGATTTGGCGATGGCGTGGGTGTGTCAAACGCCACTCCCACCTTGCAGCCAGTCCTTCCGCCTACCATTCTGGCAACATTTCGTCTCAACACCTAGTTAGTTAGCCATCGCAACAGACTATGTGACATGTCTCGCCGAGAAAGCAGTTCTGCGATTCTAGCTTGCGTTGGACGGACGCCCCGATGATAGTGGTCGTCCTAGTCAAGCTCGCGACTGTCTGCGCAGTCGGCCATGGTGTCGCGTCCAGTTGCAGGATGGTGGGGACTCGACAATAGGAGTGTAGAGAAGGTTTAATCTCAACGGCAGCGCTCTGGCACGCGAGACGGTAGGTGTCAAAAGTCGAGGGTGGAGTCTGATCTACCGGCTAGCGGGACGCGATCAGCAGATTGGGCAGACGCGGCCCTGAGAGCGGCCCAGACCATAGTCAACCGCAATGAAGCGCACACAGAATCACCGTACTCCATGCGATCTGGCGATATGCGCAACCACTCCTGGATGCGCTCCAAGGATCTGTGAGATCAAAAGACGGTAATCGAGATAGTGCAGCCGTGGACAAAGTGCTGAGCGTCATGACGACATCATGAAGCGCGTTGCATCCCATGCGCGCGTCACCTTCTGGCAACGCCCTCCCGAACAATCGCAGGTAGTTGTCGATACCATCAAGATAAGAGATATCACAACGTCTAAGCGACTTGAGCGTCAACAAATCTCGATATAAGCATGCCTTCCGCCGGATTGAAGATGCGCGATGTCACTCCGACGATCACCACCTTCTCCACGCCATTCAACCGCTTCGCGCCGTTCGGGTACCGCAGATTCGTGGCGGTAGGCAATCGAGCCACAGCCATCCGATTACACGACAACCGAATACTTCTCCTCAATCCTATACAACTGGAGGACGCGGTGCGCGACAAGCTTAATCAACTGGGCGGCGTCCATCTCATCGCGAGTGACTTGGGGCATCATATGTACGTTAAAGACTATGTTGATGCATGGCCAGAGGCAAAGACTATCGGAGTTCCGGGACTGAATAGCAAGAGAAAGGACGTGAATTGGAGTTATATCTATAAAGACTGGCGGACAAGTCCGGAAGACCAGTTCGACTTTGCGCAAGACTTCGAGACTGTGCTATTCGAGGGCTTCATTACATACTGTGTCGCTTGGTACCATAAGCCAACCAAGACACTTATACAGTCAGATCTCATGATGAATCTGCCATGTACAGAGGTATGTTTGCGTGCATATCCACCACATTGTACTGACACTGACTTAAGCCAGCAATACCATCCCAGCTCGTCAGATCAAGGTCCACTATCGCGCGAGTTTGCAAAGCGCGCACACCCTCGATCGATATGGGCGAAGCGCCTCGTCTATTACATAGCGACTGTTGATTACACTTTGATGCGGCGCGATGCGAAGAAGGTCGCGGAATGGCAGATGGACCGAATCATCCCATGTCATGGCGACGTTCTCGAGAGTGGTGGAAACGAAGCTTGGTCATCGGTGTATGAGTGGTTTTTGAAGGGCACAGCCAAGCCAAGTGTGATGAAGAGGCTCACGAACCCCATCATGAAGGTTGCGAGGAGAGTGTTCCTGATGTAAGGCGTAGTCGTACCCGCTATATCTTCTATTATCGACGACTTAAATACTGGATGCGTCCTTGAGAATAGACCAGCGTGGGAGGTGAGATGCATCATCCCTGGAGATGTATCTTCACTCATTGCTTACGGAGCGATCCAGGAAGTCCGTAGCCATGACGGGGCGAGTGATAGTGGTAAAGAATATCTCTGTTGCGCCCTACCTTGATAGCGTCGCGGTTCTATTGTCGACCGATTATGCCAGGCAGCGCTTGTTATTGAACACCTTCACAATAAGGTTTTCAGAAGCTTCTGCAAATGTACCAGGGACCATTTCGTAAGAGTTCATCGCACTGATCTTGGCTATCGCATCAACCTTTCCACATGCGATTCAGGTTTGTGAGCTGGTCCTGGAACCACTTTCTTGACTTCTGCCTGATGTGGCGCTTCTTTGTCTTGTTAGTTTTCGTTGTCTGTGGAGATCTACCCGTTATATGGAAGCTAGCGGCGTCCCCGTGCGGAGCTTCACCATCTTCTGGCCCCAATACTACATGTGGCAATCGGTCGTTCGTCTCCTTCGGTCTTGTTTCTGCTGTCGCGTCTGCTGCGAGTATTCCGAAATTGCCCTGTCCATCTTTGCTCGGTGCGGCATCCCTACGGTCTTCGCTTTGCTCAGCATTTTCCCGTCTCAATCTTTGAGATCTCGTCGGCATTACTAGATCGGTATCGCTCCCATCTTCCGTTGTCGTGTCTGGGTCATCGATCGTCGGCTCGCGTGCCACTTCATACAGACTTAGATCTCGTGGCGCTCCCAATGACGGCGCAGAATCGTCTCGTCTAATGTATGCCAAATCTTGTGAGAGCTCTTGGGGATTCGATTCTTTCGGGATAGATTCCAGAATGTTCCAGAGATCAGCTTTGATGCGGTCAATCGTTGCCCGATGTTTGGGCGCGCATTGAAGCATCTTCTCCTCGATGATACGGAGTAAACCCTTGGCAAATGTACTCTGATCACTTAGACCCTTCAAGGTTCTCAGTCGCTGTGAAGTATCAGCTCAAAACTCTGATTACTTCCAACAGTCTCACCTCTTCCACTGCGTTCTTCACATGCGACTCCTTTTGTCCATCCTCGGTTTTCTCGATGTTGAAGAACTTCTCGATCTTTACTCCTTCATAAGTTGGCAGATCTTCGTCTATCCTCTGGAAACTAAAAAGTTCAACTTCTTCATGGCCTTGCAAGTACCAAACGCAGAACTCTAGGAAAACGCATCCCAAGGACCAAATGTCGTACTTTTGAGAAATTCTCTCATCCATATCTAACTCGGGTGGTCGATAAGCCCAACTATGCCCATCGATATGTGAGCGCGGAACGATGGACTTCGAAAATTGGGAATGGTAGCGCGTGAGACCAAGATCTGACATCACGAGAAGGTTGTGATCGTTTCCATATTCCTCAAACCACAAGATGTTCTCAGGTTTGATGTCACCATGTCTTCCCCAATCTCGCTCAGCTTCCATGAGTGACCCTGCCAAAGACGACCTTTGTCTCATCTGCCATGTGGTAAGCCCATGAATCCGGCTGACTGCTCTTGTGAGCCCAAGACATTGTTGGGCAGCCCATCTCTCACGCATACTCGTGCGCGGTCCAGGTGAATGCGTTCTCCAGAATTCATCGAGGTTGCCGTCGGCCCATTCGAAGAGCAGATAGAATTTATCACCATGTCGGAACGTCAGCAAAAGCTTAATGAGGTGCTTCTCTTCTTGAACTCGCGCACAGGTCTTCTCGAGTGCAGAAAGTTCTTCTTTGTAAGCCTTGTGGTCCTCTGCTTCTATAGCCTTCAAAGCGAATACCGGATTGATTCCAGACTGCAGAAATTAGTCATGACCAGGAAGTGAACAGAAAATATGGACTAACATTGGACCTTGCAAAGTTATGGTGAGACGAGTGTATCTCGACCTTGTGAATAGCACCAAAGCCCCCATTGGTCTTGTGCTCGAACGACTTCCAAGGTAGCCTGATGTCTGACCCGAGGTCGTAGGAACACAATTGGTGCTCTTTGATGTCGAAGAATGGTACGAAAAGCATCTTCTGATAAATAAAGAATAGCTCAATCTCATTCCTACTCCAGTTTCCCAAAGTAAATGCTCTCTCTGAATTGCGGGTTCGAACAAGTTTGTTAAGAATACTTGCTGAACGCTCGAGCGGGAGGTTGATATCCCAGATATCTTCTTGTATGAAGTTGTCGATGTAGTTAACGCGTGACATGAAGACCAAGACACCCAAAATTCGTCGCCGACTTCTACCTGTCTCGGAATCTACTATCTTTGCAAACTTGTCTCTCAACTCCTCGTTTGTTTTCAAGTGGCATGCTTCTTGCAAAAGCATGGCGATCGACTCCGAATCGAATATCGACTCAAATCTATCCAAGGGCAGATATTCTTGCTTGTCAAGTGCACAGCAAACCAGAGCTCGCTCGATTTTCCGTTGGAGGCGATTCTGGACAGATACGGACCTTGATGACACCTGCGACCGAAACACGTGATCGAGCTTCCGCTCTCGGAATAAATCCTCGATAGGACTAGATAACACTGAGTCGCAATCGCTGGTTCCGCGAGGGATTGCTGAGAAAAGGGCAGCAGCGGCCTCAAAACCTAGATCGTCGACTCTATGGATCGAAGACTCTTCTTCACTTCCTCTACTTTCTGAACCAGTCAAAGGTCTCCTTTTGTAGTCGCCATCATGGGCTAGGCGAGTCCGTCCTTTATCATCACTAATGTTGATAGGTGGGCTACCGTAAGGATGCTCTTCGGTGTTGTAGCGGGTATTGATGAGATTTGGGACTGTAAGTGATTTGCGTGGTGGCCGGGAACGCGGTTGCAACGAATCGGGGTGTTCATTGTCCAGAAGGGTATGCGTAGCTCGATGGGAATGCTCCACTGCCAGCGTCTCGTATGTTCGCATATCGCTAAGAAATTTCGGTCATTTCCAAAAAGACTAGACGCATTTGTGAAAGGTGTTACAATGTTCAGATGGCGCATCCAAGGAGAGCGCGTCTCTTGCGAGACACTGGACTTAGTCTTTAAGCCTATCAGTCGGCTGAACCCTCGTGCATATCCGACCGACCACACCCTGTTCAGCCTCCATTTCACCATCGGAAGGTGTGCGGAACGGGAGGTCCGTGAGAAGAGCTACATCTCTGATCTGGACAAGATTGGCGTTGGGGGCCAAGCCAATGCATTTGGTGGCGCGAGGCTGAGAAGCAGCACCGCCCCCGCATCGTCGATCTAGAGCCGCCTGAAAAATCATAAAGAGGGCACAGTGTCCAAGAAAGGCCTCCAGCGGATATTCGCACCTGTTGAGTATGTATCAGTGGATATTCATGACGTTATTTGAGCTTTTGGACGGTCAGTTGCGAGTTGTGTTAGGCCCGAAGCAAGTGGTAGGGGAAGGCGATTGACATTCATGTTCCGACGAAGCCACCAGCGCTTCCGATGGTGCGGTCGGAAAGAGGGCGCGAGGAATACAGCCCGAGTTGCAAATCTCAAGAAACAAAAATTATGGACGTTTGAAATGTTCGAGAACGATGTTCTGGAGTCATCTTGGAGGGCTGACCATGGGGCAGGACCGCCTGACTCACTTGCGAGATCCCTCCCGCTCTACATCTCTAGGCACCGGATCACTCCCGATTAGTATAATGGCTGTTTTGTTGCCTGGCCAAGCCAAAAGGATGATTCGCGTGGATCGCGCAAGCCTCTTTACGCCCCCAATATGTGGTGTATGCAGCCACGTTCAGCACAGCCATCTTGTTGGCGGTCTCATTTAGCGCTTTATTTTAGCATGACGCGATCAGCTGGACCCCTCATTGTCTAACTAGACCGACGCCTGCAACAGGTAAGTGTCATCCGAAGTGCGCATGGGAGGACTTTTATTAGCCACAGTCACTTGGCATATTCTCAATCTTTGTTTCTTCAGTTCAACTCTAGCCTTGCTGCTTCCAAAACATTCTTGCTTCCAACTGAAGTTGAATACAATGTCCAATTGCCAGTTGAGACCAGTGCGCCAGGATCAGAGTGTAACAGTGTATACGGAGCATACAGATCGCATTCATCCTCGGGATCTTTCGAGGAGCCTTGCGGCGAGGGTGGGAAAAGACAAATTCCGCGTTTCATTGCGAAAGAACATATACATCATTTACGTCGATATGCGGATACATGAAGACGAAGACGTAAGTGTACCTCTTCGAACGCAAGACTTCGCTAATGAAGGGATGCAGAAACAAGACGTGCTCTCAGACGATGGGGAAGAGCGAGGAAGGTGTACCATCGAACCTCCGACATATCAGCAGAGATTGGCAGATTTCAAGACGGCGCAAAAGATATTATGCAGTGCGAGGCTGCCGCATCAGTGAGGATTGCTGGACAGAACGATAGTCGGAAGGGAACAAAGCAGCGTTCAAGATTTCATAATCCGTTGCTATTGAAGCTAGGAACTTTGAGGTCTTAGCCTCACATCTCGTTGTATCATGGCACTTTCTTATCCGCATAGTTTGTAGTATGTAAACGTTTTAGATAATAGCCTCCTATTTTGGTCGGTTATTCCAATCATCCCGATACCCAGATCATGATAAACACAGACGTTTGAGAAATTGCTTGAGTGTCCACGTATATATTGATAGGCGAGCTGCTAATAGATATCCACCCAGATTCCATCTTCTTCAAGAACGATACGATCGAGCGAGGCAACTCCTACTCTTTGCCACAAGAGTCCCAAGGAATCGTGTAATTGATGTATCACCAACACGTGGTTCTTCGAGCTCACTTTCTCACCATTATCTTTGTCTCTCCCAATAATAACGCACCGTAGATCGTCCACCGCAAAGTCCTCATCCCCATCGAATGTGACGTTGGTCAGCATATCTAGCTTTGAGACCAGCATCTTCCTTGCTCGTCCCGAAAACGCTACTATGTCGTCGTCCTTGACGGGTTCCTTTCGGGTTACGAAGGGATTCTGAAAGTCGTCAGTGGCCCAGGAAACGTTCTCGAATCTCAATTCATTCGTTGCATCCATGTATTGTATGCTGCCATGCTTTGAGAGGGAAGACCAGCTAGGAACCCGGCGACCTGGTGGTTGGACGATGGGCTCCATGCGCTGCCAATGGCGACGCTTCCAAAGCAAGCCTCGAGCGAAATATGCATCGAAGAGTCCGTGAGCTGCTTTGGTGTTGAATGCACGTGAGAGCCGCTTTTGCAGACCTAGTATCGCGATGGATCGATCGGCAGGCATAGTGAATGCTAATCCTGAGTATCGTTCATACAGATCTTGTATAAGTAGCTGCCTGCCATCTTTGTAGTGGCTGACGGCGGATGTCGGGAAATTTGCATCACCGAGTAGAGCAGTAACCTTAGGACTGGATCGAATATTAATTGGGTAGGCTGAAGGATAAGACCGGGAAAGCAGACTTACTTCTTAAGAACAGCCAAAGTCTCACAATGTATGCCAGCACCGCATTCCCAGTACACCTGTGTGGACGTGAAAAAGATGGTGCGACGTGACAGCGCCCTCTCTTGCAAAACCCAGCCTCGGCTGTTGAGTGGCGAAAGCTCCACATCGCTTTGAAAATCGTCGATATCAACACAGGCATATATGGACCTCGATACATCGTTCGGTACTTTCACTACAGATCGAGGAATTCGATTTGTAAGAAACCCCTGCAGCGATGATTTGGCGGCGCTTGCGCCGATAGTGCAATATGCAGCGCTGAACACCTGTTCCATCTTGCTTGCCTCACTCTGCCAATCATCTTCATCGTCTTGAATGATGCACAGTGAGTCAATCCAGATGTAGTTGACCGAGAGACCCCGCGTCACAGTGACAGCATCGCGAAATGTACATGGTAGAGCGTCGAACTCGATGGCTGCCTTGCGTTGCGAGACATTCCACTTGTAAGTACAGAACCTTTCGTGTTTTTGCAGGGGTCCCCAACAATGACTCAAGGCGACATATCGGGATGGTTCGATTGTTGCTGTGTCAACGAGGCGCATGTGGTCGCCCACCTCTATGAGTCGAGTAGGCATAGTGAGTGCATCGTCGTCATGCTGACAGATAATATGATCTGAGTCACATACTCGGATCCATTCGTTTAGAAGCGCAAAGAACTCGGACGTATCTGGATTGAAGAGCTGTGTCAGACCCAGCTGTGCACCACTAGAAACCTGTACACCTTGTTCTACACGGCGAGTCAGTATGTATGATAACACTAGCTAGAAGATATCTCACCGGGTTCGCAATACAGAGAAAGAAGATTGGGTCCGTCTCGGAGACCTACATGAGCAGAGTCGCTACGTAGGTTGACTACTCCTAGTGGCGGCCTCACATTCTTTCGAGTCAAGGCATCCTGAAGAATGCCACACAAACCGCATGTTTTTGCATTCTCCTGCAGTACTGCAAGGTCACATACTGTGTTGAACAAGTTCACTATCTCCCTAGAGTAAAAGTGTCCGCAAGACTTCGAAAGTGCCTTGCTTGGTGTTGGTCTGGCTCGGTGCCAGCCTATGACATCGAAATACCCAGCGGCAAAACCGTTGTCTGGAGAAGACGTCCAGTCGTCGTTGAGGTTATTTGGTTTCTTTGACTAAGGGTCACTATCTTGATTGTCCACTGAATTCATGTGCACTTACAAACTGTGAATGGTTAGCGTGTCCAAAAGATATACCATCATATACTTACCATCTGTCATGAGTTGGTGTTACCTCGTCAACAAGCAATGGTGAGTGGAAAGGGATGATCACTAACATTCTGCATCGAAGTTGATCAGCGTCCCTTCAATCGTTCTCAAGAACCAGCGTTGCTAACATACTGTTGCATTCTCGTTAGTGCTTCTTCTTCAATTGTCTTTGATACAAAGATTCGGGGGAAACATACTTCATGATGGTTGGACACTTGTGACGTCTGAGGTGTCAAACTACCGCTGTTCAAATCCATAGTTGCAGCGCGAATTGCAATCCCAGGGATGTCTTGGTCCGGGTCAGATATACCTGATTGAGTTATCTGCGCGATGTCTTCCGGCATTTGGTTCGAATGTAAAGCATGCTGAACATTTGAATGCTGCCCAGGCACGGCGAGATTACCATCCTTTTCGTGGACTTCGTTGCGTTGAACTCCGTTTCGGTGAGTTGCTTTTCCGTCCAGCTCAGCCTCAGGGTATCTGAGCTTTTCTGTGAGAGGTTTCAGGTAATCGCTATTGAACTCACACCTCTGCACAATCTTCGCAAAGTACTCGTGCACCTTCGTCGCACCCTCTCGACAATCGTCTGGTACATCATTGTAATTCGCAGAGTATTTGATGACGAGCAGTCTGTTTCGAACAAGGTTAAGCAGGTCCTTGTACGCTGTGCCAGGCTCTAAGTCGCGATCCAGTGTTTCCATGATCGCAACAACATATTCGTGGACTACATATTCGTTGTTCCTACGCCTGTGGTGCTTCTGCCAGAAGTAAGGCGTGTTGTTTCTGAAGATAGTGATGTCACTCGGACCATAAGCAAGCCACAAGAGAAGTTCGAAGACGATGCATCCTAGAGACCAAATATCATACTGGCGTGATCGGGGGTCCTGTGAATTACGCTTTTCATCCATCTCCGGCGGCTCGTATCGAGACGTGCCAGAAGGTGTCTGAGTAGGCATCCCTTGGCGGTTTCTTGTGTCTTCTTCCTTCTTGTGGAAAGTGGCGAGACCCAGGTCTGCGATTTGCAAGATTCCTCCGTCGTTCTTTGGATCAAACCAAAGAATGTTTTCGGGCTTGAGATCTCCATGTCTAACGTTGCGGTTGTGAAGTTCCGTTAGAGCGGAACAGATACCAACAAACTGACGAAGCTGCCATAGGACATGGCTTCGGTTTCTGGCTTGCAGCGGGAAGTCCTTCCAATAGCCACCCAGATTGCCTCCTTCTGCCCAGGGAAACATCAGGCATCTGTCCTGGCCATTTTGATATCCGGAGATTGGTTTGATCAGATGTGGTGAGTCGTATTCTCGCACCCGTTTTAGGTTGCCGACTTCTTTGTCGAAGAACTCGGCGCGGCTGTAGTTGGGATCATCCTCGCCCTCTTTCGTCTTCTTGACTGCCACTGCTATGGCGTCTACCTGCATGAGTTCTTCGCCCTCAACAGGATTCTTTGAAGTCCAGATCATGACGGGGAGCTCTATCGACGGATGGATGTGCTTGGCGTGAATGATGTTTTTTGACACCTCTCCAAAGTAACCGCTGCTCGTAGGTTTTGGAGCGACTTCCAGGTAGGGTAGTCGTTGCCCTTCAGGAATAAATTGATGGAAAGTATTCGGTGAACCAAAGACTGGAGCAGTGAACCGCCGTTGGTATTCTTCGAAACAAACCTTTTCTTTTCGTTTCCACTTTATGGGCAACGGGTATCGTGTGGCACTAGACGGGTCTAGTAGGCTGTGTGCTGAATGATTCCGGTGGTCAACCCGAATTGGTAACACACTATCATCGAACCCCATGTCTTGGAAGTGTTTGAGCTCTTGTTCCAGCGCATCGCTCTCCATCATCACGAGAGTGAGGAACAATCGCTGCGCATCCCCTTGGACGAATCTGACAAGATCTTCCATTCTATCGAAGAATTGAGTGTGCCCGACGACGCGTCTGATTCTCTTTGCTTCTACAAACCCGGCTATCTTATCAGCGGGGAGAAATGCCTCATTCTTGGAGTTTGTGCAAGACGCTTTTTCGATCGCTGAGGCTAAATCCTCAATAGCCATCTCGGTAGCATCCATTAAGCTATCAGCATCTGAGTCTTGCGCTTTTGAGGCACCCGAGGCCAAACCATCAGCAATAGAGCTATGCGGAGCTGAGATGGCTACATTAGTATGTTGTGCAGTGGTATCCTGCGCAGTCGGGGTAACAGTCGATGACATGGGGTTTTCTGAGATGGAAGTTAGAGTCGAACGACAAGTGAGGCACCTTCGGACGTACGAGAGACATATTCTTGGCCTTTCGGCTGGCCTGACAGACGTTCCTGAAACACCATGATTAGAATGTCGACGATTGGCTAAAGATGGTAGTGAAGCATCAGTCAGGTCTGAGTTTGTACACTCATCTAGGGACAATCAGGCAGCCTTCACGCCAGGCATCTTTCTTGTTCTTATCTTTGCCTGGAGGCGTGTGTGCGATGAGGCTGAAAATTAGGCAACGCAAGCGCCATGATGCAAGGTAGGCCATATGTCTGGTCACTACCTACAAGATAGAGCGCCCCGCAGATACATTGGTTCTGATTTGTGGTCATTGCGGGGTTGTGCAGCCACCATGCCCTTGAGTAAGCGGGCTGAATCGAAGGCAGACGACTATGGGATGTGGCTGCATTGCAGACTCAGCTCCCCGACGAGGCTGGCCAATCTTGAAGCTCCGCGATATTGCACGTGCGCATCGCAAAGTGCAGCTCTCAGCAGGAGGACCCCAAACAGGCATCAGCTGAGAAGCGTGACTGCGCTGACCGGAAAGTATATCCCCAGATCATTCTTTCCCATGGCGGTCAGACTTTGGGTGCGGGGTGTGGCATGGTGGCAGTAGATGACGGAAGGTATCTGCAGCGACGTAAAACCGGCTGACTTCGCTGCGCCTTTGGGGTCCATTCCAAGGATGCCAGCCTCTATGTCTCCTTCCATAAGCAGCAACGGCAAGGATGAAGACGGTGAACGCGAGGATTGTCTTCATGGCCTAGCTGAACTTCCCTATCATGAGCGTCTAACCCGCTTCTTGCGTGGTGCCACAAGACACTGGGTCGCAGGCGACATCTCTGTCATCGATTTCCGGCCTTTATACACCGTTACACTCTACGATCTGCAGCGAAAGCTCGCTCAAGGGATTCAAAAGGTCGAGGGGGGGAATATTACAGATGAACAGTTGAGTCGCATGCGAGGAACCTTGCATGAGTATAGTACGTCATCCTTGACGCTAACCGCACTGATCTGCTTACCTAACACCCCACCCAGCCAATGCGCTCCGTGACTTCGAGTTTATCCACGCCAACCGCTGGTCTACCCAATTCGTGAAGGACATCGCAGCGTCTCGTATTGACAATGGCAGCGGCTCCAAGCTCCAGAGCGCATTAATTTCGGACTTCAACCTCACCGTTCCGAGCACTCACCGCAGCCTGTTCCGCGATGCGGATCTCCTCGGATCTTTCGACCCGAAGCTCATGGAGCACAGCAATGCCCTCGGACAAAGTCTAGGCACAACTCGCGCGCATGCATTCGCAAGTGAACAGCGAAGAGAACAGTTTGCTCTAGCGTGGAAACGATTTGCTTCTGCGTTCGTTGGTGGCATGATCATTGTTGTCCCGATGCTGATATTGCTTGTGGGGGATGTGAAGACGAAGACGTTGGCGGTCATCCCGACGTCGATACTGCTGTTTGCAGTTGGTGTAGCACTATTTGCGAAGACGGATCCAGTCAATTTATTGGCTGCGACGGCAGCGTATGCAGCAGTCTTGACAGCATTCGTCAAGCTAAACTGATAGATATTGCGAGGTCATAATACAGACTTGGAGTATACCACCTTTATTGAATACCAAGCGCCATTGACAATAGCAGACTGAGAGTATTTCCATTCAACTTCCAGAAAACTTGGATGACTACTATATCATACCCCATCGCCGAACACAACTCGTTCGAAAGCTCTGTGAGCCCATTCAAAGAATAGTGGTATGCTGCTAGCTTCGAAGGCTGGGAGAACTGCGCTGCCTGACCAGGCAATGTTGGATGTAATGCGCATGACCACGACACCAAGTTACCAGCGACCACTTCACGCCTTCCTTGTCGGCCTAGAGGCGACGATCCACTGCCTGATTCGCAACGAACACAATGCAGCCCTTGTCCGAATACATCCGCTAGTCATTCACCAACTATCCTTACGAACCTTACTCATCCTCAACCACTCTACCGCAGAGTGCATCTCCGGCCTAGATCCATACCACAACCACTTCACACCCGCCATTACCTCCCTCTGCACGACGGTCCTCCGCTCGAGAAACCTGACGAGAGAGCTTCTACCAGGGCTAAGCATACTGAAGGTCTCGAGCTCATAGGGAAGAAGAGCTGTCTCTGCGTGGACCTGCCGGCAAACGAAGAGGAGACTCAGATAATTCTGGAGCGTATGTGGAAAGCGAAGTTCAGAGTGACGAAGCAACTCGATGTCTTGGCCACAGTCCAGGGCGAAGGTCCAAATCATGTTGCGAATTTCAGCTGGGAGACGTAGGAGTGGTGAGTTCATGGTATTGCACCGAGAGCTGGGATGGTTTGTCAGATTCGTTACTTCCACTGGTTCACAAAAGGTTGGTTTTGCTCACATCTCATCCCGTGTCTGCATCACGTGAGGTGCAAAACCGGATTCGGTGCTTCTCCGGTTCAACATACTGGAGTCATGAATGGTCGGCGGAATGAGCGATTGTGGAAGAGGAGTCGGAAGTCTTGTGCAGGGGAGAAGCAGAGTTTTATGCTGAGTAGGTGTGCCACACCTACGATAAGGGGGTAGTGAAGGTGGCTGGTGCCCTTACTCTATTTTGGGAAGGAGACCCGACGCCGAAGTTTTGCAGCGTAAGACCACCTGGCAATATCGCCGGCGATCTTACATCAGTGTCATGTCAATGGCCGGTATTGGACACGGAATGTAGTCAGCGTGTGGATTACACCGTTGTGTAGTCTATCTCAAATCTAGGACTCGTCCATTCACGGAGAACCTTGCCATCGTCGAGAAGTCCTGCACAAGTTGACAATATCGGGTTTTCTCAAAGTTTCGTCGCCTGCGCAGATATCTCCATGGCCTGGGAGATAAGGAGGTGTCTCATGCCTCTTAGGGGAGATCGGATAGTCATCAAATGTTCAAAGACGACTCTATGGCAGATCTCATTCTCATTCAAACTACCCTCGCCAAAGACAACATACCGGATAGCGACATTTCCGCCGGTAGCGGGCTCTTGTAGCCTCCAGGCTCGATGTAATCCGGAGAACACGGTGACAGAACCCAACCTGCGCTGGCTGTCTTCCACAGCCGTGTGGTGGAGGATATGGACATATGGTCCCTTTCAATACAGTTGATTATGACGGAACTTCATCGCATTTTGATGAGACGCGACTTCGATGGGGTCCATGTCTCTTCACACGACCTTCCCGGCAGTGTTGTTCCAATCTCCAGTTCTTCACAGACGCGTCTTTCGTTGCATCGAGGCCGTTCAAATGGCGGGTTCTGCGATTCAACGGGAAGTTCGATATTGCCATGGTAGGTGGGGTGCGAAAGTGGCGGCCATCTTTTTTGCGCTGGTCAACCCGTCCGTGGTTGACGAAGAACAGGTCTACAATGCTTACAGCCGACATTGACTCTCAATAAGAAGACTTGTAAACATGAATAGTATTGTAGCCTTCTAGATTCCCTATTTATACCAATATAGCTCTTGATATGGTGTTTTGTAGTAGGAAGTGGTATCCTTAGATTAACGGATGTTATCTCTCTCACAACATGCTAGGACTGAGTCTTGCGACGAACGTCCTTGGCCTGCTCGAGAGCAGCCGCATCAACTCTCTCTTCTTTGCTGCCTTGCGGCTTCTCTCCCGCTTCCGAGTGCTCCTTGTCATCTTCATTCTCGGCCTCTTCTTCGCTACTCCAGCCGTTTTCCGCATCTTCCATCATTTGTAGCGCGCTCGTAGTCGACAAAGAGGGCCTATCAACCCTTGGTGTAGGCGCCATAACGTTCGCAAGACCAGGCACAGCCTCGAGCGCATGGCAGTATGCCAAATACAGCGCAGGTGTATGCTCAGAGAGGTGGCAGATGAAGTCAGGCTTGATGCCATGCGCCGATGCGATTCTATCCAGTCCGCCATGTGTACGTATTTGCATGTGTATGTGTGTGTATGTGTGTGCGTATCGTTTGCTGTATGCAGGCTTTGTCTACTGATGTAGTGTTGTATGTGACGAGGAGTCGGCCGCATCGCTGCATGTAATCTTCCCATGCACTCTTGGCTTTTGGGAAGGTTGTGGTGATGATGCAGTCGAGGCTTAGAAGATTGGTATAGTTCGAGGACTCCCAGGTGTTGACCGATGCGTTCTTAGCCGTATCGAGATTGTTCATGGTGACGAGTTCACGATTTGATCGAGAATTTCAGGTTGCGGTAGCGGGTGCGATGCGAAAGTGGCTTTCTTTTTAGCGCCGGTCAAACCGTCGGTGGTTGACAAAGAGTCGGTCTACTATTTGTGAGGATAGAAGTGATGGGTTGATGTTACGGAGGATTCTGGCTATATAGGTAGTAAGCTAGTGGCTGCGGAAGGCACTGATAACAACCCGGGAGATGGCACCTTCTCGTCATACCAAGCTTACATGGTAAACAAACAATGTGCGGCATCCCAAAGTTGCAATTACCTGCATTGTAATTACCTGAGATAGCATGTTGCGCATGCCTACAGATTTACAGTTCCACGTCGATCTCGTGTCGTAAATGTCTTGCCTAGCTAATACCTCCTTTCGCTCCACCTAACCTCCTTCCTCGATATCCAGCTGCGCAAGCCATCAAAAATCCTCTACAATTCCGACAATGCGATGAGTTTTCCCGCTCCTTGAAGGTGCGGTCTGGATTCCTTAGTCAACACGTCTCTCCCGTCTCATGCAGATTTCTGATATCTTCGATTGCAGACACGCCACCAGCAACTACTCACTCATCTATGACATCGACTAGCTTGGAGAAGCTTTATCCGATTACGCCTTGGAAGAGTATGCTTAGACGTCCGCTTTTCCGGCGACTTCTCCGCGGGTTAAAGCGAGGGCAAAGACCTGGTTCCTGAGTTCGACAGGAAAACGAAGAAGTGGTAATGAAATCTTGTGCGTGGGACTGATTGTATTTCAGGATTAATTCCAGGATCCATCAGAGGTCGACACATATGACATAATTTCTTTCTCGGTCATTTTGCGCGCGTTCAAGCGTTTTGTGTTCCACTCAATGGTAGTTCCGATCTTATGTGTGAAAGATTCCAGCTATGGCGACGATGGTGATAGGGTAGGTGTCAGTGGCTCGTCATCTATGGATCACCGCAGTATCATATGTGAGGTAGGATGTACCGGTAGAAGTAACTATTTGAATGAATAACTAAATCCCACGTTCAAATGAAGGATAACGTTATGAGCATTATAAATATGACTGGGAAGTAAAGGATTATACGATAACAAAAGTCCCATAATTACACAAAGAAAAATGAACAGAGACGACCTAGTCTGATCATCTGTTTTCCCTTACAGCCAACGCACATGACGTATACAGCTAATAGAGTGGCTGCAGAATCTTACAGCTATTCTGACGTCTGGGTGGTCGTTGTCTGTGCTGTTTTTTCGGAGTCTTTTTTCGGTTTTGAAACAGAATTGCCCCAAGTCTTGACGCGGAAGAGATAGTAAGTCAGAGCAGCAACGAATATGTTGAAGATAACGTATGCCCATACGATACCAAAGTTGCGCCATCGCTCGGTCCAGAATATCTTCGAGCCTTGAAGGAACTGGTCGGCAACCGTTACCGAACAGTATCTGCATTGCTGTGTATCGTCTGGATTCTGCAACTGACCAATCGCACCCTCCAGGAAGCCTGCAAGGTATTGCCCGCATGTCTGATTCTCAGGTGGATTGAAGATCATAGTTTCCGCTTGGGAGCACTCCACGAGCCTCGAGTGTAGCATTGTTGACACGATGCCACCAATCCAGTATGTAAAGGGGCTAACGCGATACATGAAGATCCAGAATCCGGGCAGCGCGGTTGGACTCTGCAATACACCGCAAAAGACGATGCTCATGAGTGTAAGCATGATGACGACTCCAGATGCCGTGACAGTATCTGGTAATGCAGCTATCGTCATGCTGGCAAAGGAAGATGCGAAGACGAAGAACTGAATGCTGTAGAGGAGCACAAGCACTTGGCGTTCTGAAGCTTGAACTCCAACGACGGGGTAATAGAAGCAAGCATAGAGAAGGATTCCGGAGATGATCTGGTAGGGAAGTTCGACGATAATGTTGGCAAAAAGGAATGCGCGCCAAGAATAAGCTTTACTGGGTCGCTCGCGGACTTCGTATAGCGCACGTTGCGTCACAAAGAGGGGTTGGATCTGGATGACGATTAGTTTCAGCGCTTACCCAGAACAGAAGGCTGAGTATTGACAAACCTGTTGAACTAAAGTAGAGAAGAGGGCTGTAATCATAAAGATGGCGAACATTACATTGGCCATCCCTGCCTGAGTGGCGTTGACATCGTAGAATGTGAATCCAACGAAGAGACCTCCCAGAATACTGAGTACAAATTTGGATAGGACGTATTCGGGCATCCTCCAGTACTGCTGGAAGACACGGTTTGTCACAATCTGGAATTGTCTTGCGACGGGGGCTGCAAATTCCGCCTGCTCATGAGATTCTGCATCGAAGGTCACTGGCTCGTTCGCCTTCTCTGCGTGGAGTCTGTCGATCTCGGCTTCCACGGCCGATCGCTCCGGGCTTGCTTTCCAGATGGCATGCCAGTCCTGTTTGTCGCGCAGGCCATTGTTGACTGTCTCGATCATGTATTCGGCTGGGTTTTCAGCATCCTCGCACTTGCGTGCTCCATTAGACTCGAAGTAGTCCAGTAGAGTCCTTGAGTTCTTTCCAATCTTTCCAAAGTAGACAGTCTTCCCACCTCGCGCAAGGAACAGAAGGCGGTCAAATTCCTGGAACAGGATAGCGCTTGGCTGATGAACAGTACAAAGTACCGCTTGACCAGCGTCAGCAAGCTTACGCAAGAAGGCGCAGATAGCCCAAGAGCTCTGCGAATCAAGGCCGCTGGTAGGTTCGTCGAGAAAGAGAAGGAGCTTCGGTCTGGCAGCAAGCTCAACGCCAATAGTAAGAAGTTTGCGCTGCTCAACATTCAATCCTTCGCCAGGGGTGCCAACAACAGCATTAGCGAAGTCCCTCATGTTTAGCATATCGATGACTTTCTCGACGAATTCATATTTCTCTTCCATGCTCACGGATGCAGGCTGGCGAAGCATGGCGCTGAATCGCAGGCTCTCACGAACGGTGGCGGTGTCCAAATGCAAGTCTGTGGCAAGGTTAGTGGTAAGTAGTGTGACTTAGTCAGAGACTTACCTTGTTGCTGAACATAACCTGTCTTGCGCTGGAAGCTAGCATCCAAAGGCTTCCCGTTGACAAACATGTCACCAGTGATGACACCCATCGTGGTTCGCTGTGCCAGTACATCAAGAAGGGTCGTCTTTCCAGCGCCACTGACACCCATTAGTGCCGTGAGTGTGCCGGGCTGAACCCAGCCAGATACGTGATCCAATAAGCGTCTGGGCTCTCCCTTGATCTCGATATCATAGACGACGTCCCTCCAAGTGAAAATGTCCTTCTGAGGTTCCATGGCCTGAACGCTCGAGCTTGGCTCGGATGGCTTACTTTGTGAACGTTTGATGCCCTTCTCCTCATCAGTTGCTGTTTGGCTATCGTTCTCTTGGAGATACTCCGGGACATGGCCACGTTGGAAGACGAGCACCTCTGCCGTGCTAGTAGTACTCGAATTCCACTCAGTTGCCCAAAAGTAAATCCCCATAAGTCCAAACAAAAATGCAAGCATGATGCCAAAATTTCGCCAAACGTGAGAGTAGTAGTACTGGTAGCTTTTTGCAATGTAGTCATCTCCACTCACAGTACGACGGCCGGCAATCGAACCTACGGCTGAGCAGATCCATGAGTCTCCGACAAGCGGAGTGTATGAAGGAATGATCTCCGAGCATGTGAATTCTCTCCCGTGGAATTCGTTCGCAATCAAAATCTCAAAGGCGTAGAAGATGGGGTTTACGTATCGGATCCACGAAAACCAGTCCTTCATCTGAGGCACTGAGACGACGTATCCGGTGTACATGACAAGCGCTAGGCTAAGAACACCTGCAAGGGCCATGGCTTGGGAAACCGTCTTTGTAAGGGCAGCCATTGTCCTGAATGCGGCGCTCATCACAAACGAAGTGATGTAAGTGATGAGAAAGAATAAGAAGAACTGCGCTGGCTCCCTTCGTAGGCCAGCCATGAAATAGAGGATCAGGTTGAAAACGACCGAAGAGCAGAACTTGATAGGGACTTCGGCGATGATTCCAGCGATAGCCTCACAGCATGGGTGGTAAAAAGCGTATGAAGCGTGTTTTTCGACGACTGGGCGTTGGGCATAGAGACCATTGATCTCCGCGATGGTGCTGAGTGCACTAAGTAATATACCCATAAAGAGCACTGCACCCTTTGACGAGAAACCGACCGTGGCATCAGGAGTGTTGAAAAACACAGAGCCTAGTACTAGCGATAGCACAACGTTGATGAGAATGTTGGTAGCCGTTGCAGCTATGTCTCCCATGATACGCTGGTAGGCTCGCTTCGTGCACAAGCCGATTTGTTGTATTACACTAAGAGTGTAGGGAGATTTGGGGCGAACATGCTTTGCCTGAGCATAGTTCTTCTGGTTACGAAGCTGGACCAGGCTCTCGTTCTGGCCACTGGGGGGATAATTTTGCTCGTAAATCTGCATGTCTTCCATAAGAGCTTGGTACTCAGGCGACCGTCGCCAATATTGCTCAAACTCTTCGGGTGTCCGAGGGACCTTACCTTCCATTCCTCCTTGAGCCCTCCGTTCTTGTGGATTAGTAACGGACGTGAGGAAATCTCCAGTTGTTTGACGCTGTGGGCAATGCCAACCCTGCCTTTCAAAAAATGACTTTGCTGCTGTGGCCGGCCCGAAGTATATTTGGCGACCCTCGTACAGGACTGTAGCCTTGTCGAATATATCGTAGATGTCCTGACTGGCCTGGTAGATTGCGACAGCGTTTGCGGAACCGCCCAAGTCGGACGCTAGGCGCAAGGTTTGAACAAACTTCAGCGCCGTTGCTGAATCGAGGCCGCGCGTGCTAGGTATATCAGTATGAGCTGCAGGATTTTGAAATCTCAAGATGTTTGAGGGTGTTACCTGTTGTCCCAAGCGCAAAGTGGGGATCCAGAAAGCATCATTTCTGCAATGCTGACGCGCTTCCTTTCTCCTCCCGACACACCTCGGATGAAGTCGTTTCCAACCTTTGTGTTGTACGTATGGCTCAGACCAAGGACAGCCATGACAATCTGAACGCAGTGCTTGCTCAATTCGTTTCGAGACATCCCACTAGATGTTCGGACAGGGAGTCGGGAACGGGATGCGAACTCGAGTGTTTGTCCTACGGTAAGGTGAGGAAAGTGCTTTTCAACCTATAGTCGTCTGTAAGCATCAACATCGGCCAGCTGTCCGGACATCACGTACTTCCTGATTATAAACAATCTCCCCCTTGAATTCCCTCATCATTCTGTCCTGCGAAATGCCGTTGTAATGGACTTTCGAATCTTCGCCGATATGGAGCCCAAATAATTCTCCGCACATTGTTTTCAAGAGCGTGCTGCATCCCGATCCTGGTCGTCCAAGCACAATGAGAAGCTCGCCACTCTGGAGAACTCCATCAAAGTTGTGCAGGATATGCCTAGCTTGCTTTTTGGGTGATCTGAGGAGTTCGCGGAATCGCATGGGAGCCAGGAAGTAACTACCAACAGTCTGTTGTATCTGCAGGGCGGATCCACTTCCGTAAACATCCAGACTTTTGTATAAGATTCCTGTGTTTTTGGGTGTCCCATCTTGATCGTGAAAATTGTTGAGGAAGCTGCGTAGCCACTTGACTGGGTCGAAGCTTCCACTCTGCACGTCCAACGCGGGATCACCTTGGACATCAGAGGAGGTGGACCCTTGTGCAATACTTTGCTTCCTCTGTGATATCATAGTCGCAACTCGCCGTAAGTCACCTTCACTTACATCTCCTACCGACGGGCGGTCCATCCCAGTTCCCTCGCTGCTTAGAGGAGTGTCGTCGTGCTCTGTATTCGAGTCAGACTTTTTTCCATTGTCACGTCCCTGAGTCTGAATAATACCTTTGATAGAATCATGTTGATAGTGCCTCTCGTGTTGCTCGGTATGATTATCGTCCCCGGCAATGTTCTCGAACATAACCGGTGAAAAGAGCGTGGCTGTTAAAGCACAAAAAAATGATTCTCAATATACTGATGCGGGAAGGGCGTGGCGAGTTACACATGGAATATAGAGTCGGGTTATTGGAATGTGGTAGAGGAGTCACTTAAATGCCCTGTATGACAGTGACTGAGGTTTAACACGAGTTTCTATCGTCGTACAACGATCAGTTGAACGCGAAAAAGGATGGCGCCTTCATCTTCCGGGCACTGTTCACCACTGTAGCTACCATCAACTACTAAGCCTAGCCGCATCTATGATCACTGTATCGTTGCTCTCCGGATAAGCCGCAAGTGTTCACGTCTCCCTAACGACTCGACTCATTTAGAGGCATGCCGCACTAGATTGCCCTTGTAAGCCCTGTCGCATGCATTTTGAGCCACAATGACGCGATCGGACCTTTCCCATTCTTCAAGAGGTTTGTCCGTGTGCTGTCCGTGTAAGAATCTACGTATGTGAACGCCCTGCAAAGTTCAGACATGGAAGCAGGAATTGAGCAAGGACGAACTTTCGCCCGAATGACTTTGGTATCAACAACTCGTACAATGCCCTATGATGCCAGCCGGAAGCGGATGTGTGAATTGAGCATGGCCTTGGCAGGGTGAATGTCGGGGACTCGGACGTCTCGTGTTCCGGTTCAGGTTCAGGTACTTTCGTACAACCACCGATCGGGCCGACCGCAAACGAACGTGTACACTGCGCTTGACATTTGGCAGTGAGGATGTCGAAAATCGGGACTTATAGTGTGCCGATACCGATATCCTCCTATAACTTAGTTTTACAGCGTAAGACCACCTAGCAATAACAATGGCGATCTCACAACAGTGTCACGTCAATGGCTGCTAGTGGATACGAGAAGGGGTTTCGTCGTGAACCACATTGGAACGTTCACTTGAAGGGCGATGGTCGGTCCATTGCACTGCAACATCGATAGGCTGGAATGAAAAGCTCAAGGCTTGTTTCGTGAGATATGCTTGACAGTGTGATGTGATGTAAAACTACTTTCTCTTGAAGAGAAGAAAGTCAAGGATGAGTTTCTGGGTCAAAGTCGGCCTCCGGTCAACGTCCAGGACATGGATACACGACACAAGACAGACCCACAACCGCCCGCGCCATCTCTGTTGCCGCGACCTCGTCCACGACTCTGGAAGCCGCCCTGTCCACGTCCCCTCCCCTCCCTCTAAAGCTATCGTGGCTATCTTCTGGTGAAAGTGGAGACACGTCTTCGTCCGGTAAAGGGAGATGAGGATCGAGCTGAAGACGTCTGTTGAGTTCTGGTACGTGTATCTGCTGGTACGTCTTGTGGGTGCGATCCTTAAACTTGGTTATGGCTTGAAGCCTATTGAGAAAGTCGTCGTATAGATGAAGGTCGTCGTTGTATAGGCGGAGGTCGTTTGTTTCCTAATCCGCAACTTTACCGTGAGGAGTAGTTGGGTAGGCACAAGAATATCGGCATAGGCTTGTATTGAGACGAATCCTTGAGGAGCTATCAAGCCTTCCAGAGGGATAGTAAATATCTATGTCACGTGATCGTGGCAGGTGTGGGCCGTCGGTGTCCCGAAGGGTTCCCGGTGGCTTGCCACTCTGTAGCTAAGGTCTTGTGACGATGGAACATCGTGACATTCACTCAATGCTGCAGCGCTATGCTCAGTAGTTGTATTAATCGTGATGCGTCTTTGGACTTGCTAGGCTTGCAGGCACTTGTGCGTTTTCTTAGTTAGGCACTAGTCGAGGCCATCGTGGGGTATAGGATCCGGTTCGATGGATGTGTTTGACAAGGTCTTGCTTGAGGAGAGGAACCTCGTGTGGGTAAGGGCGGTACTGAGGGTGCACTTGGATGGCTTCACGGTAGTGAATTCGGTGCCGGATCGGATGGAGGTCAATTGACGCGGGTGGCTTGGAGGAAATCGGGTGGCCGACTATGGTCGATTGAGCCCAGGGAAGGGGCATTTAGGAGTATTTGTATATGCTCGTAGCCAATTGTAAGTGTGAGTAAGAAGGTATTTTGATATGCTGCTAAGCCTTGTTGGAGTATAAGAGTGATAGATTGATACGGATGATGTTGGCTATATATCAAGTACGCTAGTGGATGTGGAAGGCATCAATAACATCATGAGATGGCACTGTTCATCAAGCCATCCTATCCAGCACTGCTCTACCGAGTGTCACCTATTCTTGCTCGGAAAACTGTGACGCGAAAGGTCAACATCCACAACGCGTGAACCGGCGCCAAATCTCCTCCTACACAGGAACCTCCGATGGACACCTACCATCGTGCCCTCCAATTCTCTCGCGCGTCGCCATGTATGCAAGTGAGGTTTAGCGGGATATCATCATCCTCATGAAACCAACTTGGCTCTGGCACACGCCATTTGACAACACAACTATTTGGCTCATCCAGGGACAAGTGCCCACAACCACGAAGCTTTTCTTGCCAGACAGCTGCTGTGCGCAGTCGGCTGCCATCAATCCGAATCCTTGACAGAACAGCAATCTGAGCTTCACTCCGCATCGCAAGAAATGTCTTCAGTTCACATACGGCTTCGCAACGGAGCACGTGTGAACAGCACTCGAATGTGTTGAGCTTGTACGGCAAGAGGCATGTCTCTGTATGGACTTGACGGCAGACTTGAAGTAAGCTGATCTCGAAGTAGCTTCGATAACTCCAACCGTCAGGAACATAAAACAGGTAGATTTTTTCTTCTTCGGTAAGAACAAAGGTATAGATTATATTTCGGATCTCGGGAGGAAGTCGAAGCAGAGATGAGGATGTAGCGTTGCGATGAGCGATGTCGATCTTCCGCTGGTCACTGATGAGGTAATTAGCTTCAGTTGTTGTGCTAAAACACGCAGGTCATCTAACCTGGTAGTGAGCGGAGACTCCGGTCTTGTTTCTCGAGCTTCGGCCCTAGGGTTCTCGGCCTTGTTGGTACTTCCTGATTTAGGCATGTTCGATATTCCGAAGATGTAGAGTATACAGGATACTTGGTCTATGTTGTGAGTAAGACGCTGTGAGGGTGGGTGTGTAAAGTGTAAGTAATATATACTGTTTTAGTGTCTTGGCGTGCGACAGGTGAAGGCAACCGAGAAATGAGTGAGAATACGACAGGGCCATGTGAACAACCTGAGCGCCTAGAGACCGGGTATCAGTGGCGCTTGGCCAGGTGAAAGTAAGATTGGAGCGCTCCAAAAGATGTAGTATTGATATGATGGACGTGCTGGTGATAAGACGCAGACACAACGCTGTTAAGTTACACTGTATTGTATCGCAGTAGAAGTGTGTTCCCAAACACTCACTTGGCTTCACTGTATGCAGCTGTCTACAAAAGATGTAGTATGTTGGAGTCTTCGACAAGTAGTTATTCTTCAATTTACCATTAAGCCTTGGTTAATCTGTGAATCTCCTCAAAGTAGAACTTGAGGTCGTCTGGCTTGACGAAAGGAGTGATGCCATGACCAAGGTTTGCAATCCATCCCTGCTTGCCACCACCGAATCCAGCGACCATCTCCTCCACGACCTTTGTGATGGATTCCCTGCTGCCGTACAAGACGCCCGGGTCCGCGTTACCCTGCAGAACCTTGCCCTTTGCTTGCGCAACCTTGTATGCCTCCGCGGGCGCATGTAGCCAGTCGAGACCAATGGTGTTGTATTTGGTGTTGCAAAGATCCTCCAGCGCATACCACGCTCCCTTCGCAAAGACGGTCATGGGAACAGGCTCAAGGCCCTTTGATTGCAGACGCGCGGGCAGATTGTCGGCGATGTAGTTCAGGTAGGGAAGCGCAAAGGTCTTGAAGCATGACGGCGACAGCTCACCCGCCCAGGAATCGAAGACTTGGATCATCTACACGTGTTAGTGCAAGACTTCGGCCCTGCTTCGGACAACATACCTGTGCTCCGGCCTGGACTTGGAGAGCCAGGTACTCGACGCAAAGTTCAGCAATCTTCTGCAGCAGCGCTTTGCTCTCCTCGGGGTACTTGTAGATCCACGTCTTGGTCTGAATGAACATCTTGCTGCCACCTCCCTCGACCATGTAGCACAGCAGCGTCCACGGCGCACCACAGAAGCCAATCAGCGGCACCCTGCCTGCCAGTTTCTGTCTGGTCATGGTGATCGCCTTGTAGACATAGTCGAGCGACTCTGCTACATCCACCTTCCTCTCGAGAACCTCCTTGTACTGCTTGTCCTCTGGAGTTTGCAGCGGGTCGGGGAAGTGCGGGCCCTTTTTATCCACCATTATGACTTCCATGCCCATTGCCTGCGGGATTACGAGGATGTCGGAGAAGATGATGGCGGCGTCGATGAGGCCGGCGTAGCGCTCGATGGGCTGGAGAGTGAGGGTCGAGGCAATCTCGGGGCTGCGACAGCACTCGAAGAAGTCATTCCTGCCCTTTGCTTCGTGGTACTCGGGGAGGTAGCGGCCGGCTGCACGTCGTCAGCATGCGATATACATGTTATGGAGCATGCCTACCTTGTCGCATCACCCATATCGGCGGGCGCTCGACTTTTTCGCCTGCAGAGGGTCAATCCAGACTGTTTGTAGGCCAAGCAGAGAAGGGGTCTTGACCTCTCGCTGTGCGCAGAATGAGGTCATTCTTCATGGGCTCGAATTGGGGAGCCATTTCTGCTGTGGATGAAAGTTGGATGCATGTCATCGGCGTCGTAACTTTGTAGTTCCGAATACCCCGCGCGTACAGCTTCGACGCTAACTGCATCGAGACGCGTTCCTGCATCCCCTACCATCGCGCTTGACCCACATCCCTCTAACGCCAATTTTACCCCGAGGATGCTTCTTAGACATGTCCGGTATTCGACATGTCATGACTTGGCGTGCCGGTGCAACCCACGTCACTTCACCCGCAGAGCCTACAATACATCGTCACCGGCAAGCCTCTCATCCCTAAGCTCGACGCGACCCATCGCGAAACCACGTGCCACACATGACATCGGTCGAACAGGTCTTGCACTATCGCAATGCCGCGGCGCGAAGCGAAAGTCTGCAGTGACTCTTGACCAACTTCAACAAGGGCCTCTAGAAGTCGAGGCGCTGCCGCCGCAAGATGATGCGGAACCGGAATATCCGCCGCTGTTGCAACAAGTGCGCAACAACATGCTCAAGCTTCGTCACTGTGTGCTAGTCACACGCGTAGGCGGCTTTTACGAGGTGCGCAAGCAAGCCATTACCTCGAACTAGTGCTGAGGGATCGTATAGCTATACTTTGAGCATGCAGACGAATTTGCCCCGTTGTTGAACATCAAAAAGTCCAAGCGAAGAGTTTCCAAGGGAAGCAAGAAGCCTGCAATCTCCATGGTTCGTAGTGCATGTCAGAAATCACCTACAATGCTGATACCATCAGGCTGGTTTCCCTGCCTATCAGCTAGACAGATATCTGAAGATACTGGTTCAGGATCTCAACAAGCATGTCGCTATCAGTGACGAGTTCCTCAACGATGCACCAACCAAAGCAAAAGGCGAATCGCAGTACACACGAAGAGTGTCGCGCATCGTAACACCAGGCACTCTTATCGACGAGCATTTTATGGATCCATGGGAGAACAACTATCTTCTTAGCATCCATGTCAGCCCCGAAGTGATCAAACAAGAGGAGGTCGTGAACCAGAGTCCTGGCAGCTCCAGTGTGTCATCTGTCCTCAACCTCCCGCGCACGGAGGTTGGCCTGGCCTGGATCGATCTTTCAAGCGGTGACTTCCTCACGCAAAGCACGGACATTGCGTCGTTGCCATCAGCAGTAGCCCGTATCAAGCCTCGAGAGATTGTACTAGACAGTGTCTTCCAAGAACAGAACCATTCGCGAATCGTTTCCATCTTGCAAGAAGACGGGCATATTATCACATTCCAAGACCCCCTAGGGGTGCCACTTACCGTTAAGGATTGGAGATCTATGTTGGAAGATGTAGTGGACGACTATGACATAGGCGACTTCACTCCGAGCGAAGTCGCTGCGGGAGGGTCGCTATTGCATTACGTTAAGCACCAACTGCTCGGTTCGCGCAGTCGACTTCGTGCGCCAGTACGGCATCAAGCCCAAGAGCATATGAGCATCGACAAGAACAGTCTAAGGGCGCTGGAGATCCGAGCTACCATTCGTGAAGGTACTTACGAGGGAAGCTTACTGCATGCGCTCAAGAAGACAATCACAAAGAGTGGCACAAGACTGCTTACGCAGCGTCTGTGTAAGTCAGTCTTCATGATCGACGATGTCGTATCACTAACATTCCCAAGCTGCACCATCAATGTCACTATCAACCATCAACGACAGACTAGATCTCGTTGAAGAGATGATACAGTACCCGCAGCTCCGCCAAGACATCAGATCGCTCTTAGAACAGACCTTTGACACTTTGCGCTTAGTGACAAAATTCACTTACGGTCGTGGTGACGCTGACGATCTGATCGAGTTGTCAAAGACTATCCTTACCACCGCCTACATCGTGGACGTACTGCACGAGCATGTAAAATCCAGGATATCCATACCCGTCGATCCCACATCGGCGGCATCAGAGTA
Organism: Alternaria burnsii; assembly: GCF_013036055.1. Classification (NCBI taxonomy): domain Eukaryota; kingdom Fungi; phylum Ascomycota; class Dothideomycetes; order Pleosporales; family Pleosporaceae; genus Alternaria; species Alternaria burnsii. The sequence continues at coordinate 102,228 of NW_024066137.1, forward strand.
TCGAAGAAGGGAGTGCATATCCATGCTAGAACGTCGATTTGATCTAGTACAACCACTCGAGCTCGCGAACCGCATACAGGATGCCATCGATGAAGAAGGTCTGTCTGAGTATCACCGCATGGAAAGTGAAGAAGCCGAGGGGATGTCAAATCTGGCTCAGGATGTGGTTGGCCGAGAAGCCGGAGAAGAAGATCTGAAGGAGTTGCCACAACGCATTCAGCCAAAGCTCAAGATGATCACTGGAAGCTTCAAGCCTGCAACCGATGGCAGAGAAGATGTCCACATAATGAAACGGAACGCCAGTCTAGCGCTCGAGCGTCTCCACAAGAGCTTGGATAAAATGGCAAAGGAAAAGAGCAAACTAGAACAAGAAATGCGCCAGAGGATGGCAACAGACAGCCTCGTACTAAAATGGACACCGAACCTCGCGCACATCGCCCACGTTAAAGGCAAAGACACTGCCCGCACCACCGCTTTCTATCCCCGCAGCTTATCGTCCAGCAAATCCACACGCTCGTTCCAAATCCCCGGATGGACAAATCTAGGCGCGCAAATGGATGAAACACGTTTTCGCATTCGAACGGAGGAACAACGCGTCTTGTCTTCCCTGCGCGAAGACGTCATCAAGAACCTCGTCAAACTCCGACGCAATGCCGCCATCCTCGACGACCTCGACGTAGCATGCACTTTTGCCATACTCGCCGTGGAGAAGAACTTTGTTCGCCCAATCCTCAGCGCAGAACCTGCACACAACATTGTCGGTGGCCGCCACCCTGTCGTAGAAGCCAGCCTGTTATCCCAGGGCCGCAGTTTCGCACCAAACGACTGCGTCCTCCGTCCCCACTCACGTATTCACCTTATTACCGGGCCTAACATGGCTGGTAAATCGACATATCTGCGTCAAAATGCCTTGATATCCATCTTGGCGCAAACTGGCTCTTTTGTACCAGCGACTTACGCGGAGATCGGCCTTGTAGATAAAATCTTTTCCCGCGTGGGTTCGGCTGATAACCTCTACCAGGACCAATCGACGTTCATGGTCGAGATGCTAGAAACCGCTCAGATACTCAAGGAAGCTACGCCTCGATCTTTCGTCATCATGGATGAAGTAGGTCGGGGTACTACACCGGAAGATGGCGTCGCGGTTAGCTTTGCTTGTCTCCACCATTTGTATAATGTGAATAGGAGTAGAGTGTTGTTTGCGACGCATTTTCATGCACTGGCGGATATGACGGAGGGAAAAGGCTGGGAGGATCTGAGTTGTTGGTGTAATGATGTTGTTGAGGATGGGGACGGGAGTGGAAGGTGGGCTTATGTGCACACACTCAGGAGGGGCGTTAACAGAGAGAGCCACGCGTTGAAGGTTGCCAGGGTCGCGGGGATGCCAGAAGGAGCGATTGAAGTAGCGAAGGGGGTTTTGGAGGGGCTGAAGGGTGGCAAGGCGAAGGTGCAAGAGCAATGACAACATCAAAATAGCCAGGGGAACACTGCGAAAAGATCATCATTGACGCTCGCATACTTCTTTGTACAGAGGTCTTGCATGCCAACTCGAATTCTCTCAGCGTCGTGTCCTGTCCTCCTTCCTCGGGTACCTCACACAAAGTCTGCTTGGCACGCGTTAATAACGCTATCTGATGTAACGACACAATCTCGTGACAGCATGCGACATGCATTTCAGCGCTAGATCGAGCTCTGACAGAGGGCTTGGGTCATACAGATACTCTGCATATGGCGAAGATCATCGTGTATTGCAATCTATCGCTATTTGCGTCACGCGGGAACAGGCGGGACGACGTGGCTGTGCAGGAACAAGATATCTGAAGCGCTGCAAGTATGCGAGGTGATGAAAAGGACAATGCCATTGGCATGTGTTGTTGTTGAAGGAAAGTCGTGAGACTGATGTTCAGATTACCTTTCTACCCCACCTTTACCCGCTCTATCTTGCTCTTTAGCAGGGTGTGTGATCTTTTGTGTTCTCCAACCTCGATACATCGTCTTATCTTTGCTTTTCTTACTCCTCCAGACACGTAGTCCTGAAGGGACATTGGACAAGTAAGCTTCACGAGTGAATCAAGAAAAGTCGAATTCGAAATTACGACAATCATGGGTGAAGCGGCAGTTACCCCACCATCGTCATCGGCGCAACGTGCCCCACCTCCGCTACCTAGCACCATAAGTCCAAGTATCACGCTCCAGCCACCTCTGTCTAGACGCGGAAAAGGACCTGGACTGGTGCTTGTGTTGGATCACTATGCGGCGAGAGAAGCCAAGGACGGGTGTTTAGACCCACCGCCACTACAGAAATGGGCTGAGGAGGGGTTCGCAGTCGTGCAGGTATGTTTTGAGACCGATTGCGACGGAAGCGGAGGGCCAAGTTGATCTATGATACTAACGCTGATTATCTGTAGCTGCTAGTCCCTGGCAAAGTTGAAGACGGTGGCGAATTTCCTCTCCGAAGAGCCCTAGAAGCGTTGAAGAACTGCAAAGGATGCGAATACAGCAATGGTGTTGGATTGATATGTTTGTCAACTCATTTCTAAGCAATGACGATCATTCGGAGACAAACTGACCATGCTTTGCAGCATACCTATCAAGAACTCCATATTACGTTGAAGAAGCCGCCGGCAGCACTCCAGACATCAAAGCTCTTGTCTCCTACGGTGGCGGAAAGTTCACCACCATCGGCTCAACACCACTTCCACCCCAATTGGTACACATAGCGGGGCTGCCAGATACTCGTCGTCGTGAGTCGTGTTCACTGGTCCCAGGACCATCTTCAGAAGATACGACACCACTCCCGGAGAACGTTATCAAGTCTTACCGATACGAAGATGCTAAGAAAGAATCCGGATGGGTACTTCCAAGCGATGAGAACTACCACAAGCGAAGCTCAGGCATTGCGCACACGAGGAGTCTGACCTTTTTGAAGCCGTTACTTGGTGGACCATTCTTCGACCTGGAGGCGGTGTGGGAAGAGCATACGAAATTCGAGTTTGGGGAGAGAGATGTCGCGAAAACAATGGCTACAATGGTGGACCAGCCGTATGTCAATCACATACCGACCATGACGTACGTATCCATCCAGCACCATTATTGAGCATCGATGCCGTGTCGGAATACGATATGCTAATAACTCGGCAGCGGAGGGGTGGGCCAAGAGCGACTCACAGCCTTTTACACTCACCACTTTGTTTTCAGCAACCCGCCCGATACCGCCCTCTCTCTCGTCTCACGCACCGTAGGCATCGACCGCGTGATTGACGAATTCATCTTCACCCTCACACACACTAGAGAAGTTCCCTGGCTTCTGCCCGGTATCCCTCCTACCGGCAGGCCCCTCGCCATCCCCTTCACCAGCGTCGTTGCCATGCGCGGCGATCGACTGTGTCACGAGCATATCAGCTGGGATCATGCGACGGCGCTCAAACAGTTGGGGCTATTGCCGGAGTATGTCCCTTTTCCATTCGAGATTGAGGGAGAGGCCAGAGCGGAGGGGAAGAGGTACGAGGTCAAGTTGCCAGTTGTGGGCATGGAGGGGAGTAGGAAGTTGGTGGATGAGAGTTGTGAGGAGAGTAATGCTTTGATGGGTGGTACATGGCGAGTGGTCGACGATGTTCGATAAGGCACTTTCAGAGGATAGGGATGAATAAAGGAACGTCTTGTGGCTCTCAGGCGATGCGCACCATCCGCTAATGGTTGAGGTCGTTGTTTTCGACCATGTCTCAATCATGCTGGGAATTCTGGAGGTAATCGTCGAACTACGCGAACCTGTGTCCGAAGCGGTGGGTCGCAAGTCGTGGTTTCTTCGGACAAAAGTAGAAGCAGTTGGCGTGGAGTGCGCAAATCAATGCTATTATCGGTGCCGCAACTAGTACTAGCGTCCAGGCAGTGTTTGCAGGGGTGTGCGAACATCCTTCCAAAAAGGTTCCACCATCGTTCATCAGCCAGACATTCTTCCAGAAGTTCACTGAGAAGGGCTAACACTCACTTTTGTCGGCTACTAGCGTCAGCCATGCCACTTCGTAAACCCCATACTAAATCACGTAATGGTTGCTTGCCTTGCAAGAAAAGACATATCAAGGTTTGAGCAAGCTATGCCCTTGCGCAACTACAGTGCTTACTGATCACGTCAACATAGTGCGGAGAAGAAATACCTACATGCCAGAATTGCATCTTTCGACGAGTAGATTGCGCGTATGGATCAAATGCTAAAGCCAGTCGACATGATCTCTCCAGAGCTTCCAGTTCGGAAGCTACCGGATCCCCAACCCGCGTCCCGCCTGAAGAGCCACCATGGCCAGCAGGCAAGCTTCGCGCGCATGATACAGCATTGCAATCAACGATTGGTGTTTCGAGGCGACAAGAGCTGCAGCTGATGATCTACTACATAAACAGAACGAGTCGAACCCTAGCACATGACGCCGCAGAACTTGTCGCCTGGACAGAAGCCATCCCAGAAGAGGCTGTGCGGTATGATTTCCTGATGGATGGGCTCTTGGCAATGGCGTCGCTTCATTTCGCATTCTACAATCCGGACTCGCGTAGGCAATACACCGAATTCGCGATACGATATCAAAACGAGGGTCTGCAAAAGTACAACGACACTCTGGGAGATATCAACGAAACAAACTGTACTGCTCTTTTTGCTTTCTCCATTCTTATCAATGTCATGGCCATCGCCTTGCCAAACGCAGATCCGAGTTCTGCAAATTCAGCGCATACTGAGAGCCTGATGACTACGCTTGAACTAGGGCAGGGTATAGGAATCATACACTCGAAATCTGTCACCCTGCTTACCAATGGAAAACTGGGATCGTTTTTCCGATCCTCACCAGGAGATCTGGACCCCGACGATGAGACAAAAGCCGCGTTAGACAAGCTTCGTCAACATACAGATAGCCTTCTGCATTCCAATTCCATCGACGAAGAGCGCCATGCTGTCTATGCCTCAGGAATCCGGTGTCTTGGAGTCGTTTTCGGATATATGACGAGCTCGAATCATTTAGGGCGCGTCATTGGCTGGCCTGCGATGATCTGGCCAGAGAAACACAGGGAAGCGCTCATGAAGTTGATCCGAAACGGCGATATCATGGCTCTTACTATATTCATGCATTACGGTGTGCTTTTACTCCACATCCGGCATCTGTGGTGGGGGGCGCGTACGGGGATTAGCCTCATCGAGGACCTGGCGATCTCGGTACATGCTGCAGGTCCTAGTTGGGCTGCGCTGACCGAGTGGCCAAGGGGAGTCGCTATGCGAATTGAAGATGGTGGGCGAGGCGCTTTCCAGTTTGATGACTCGTTGCCGGGAAGACTCGCGTAACAAGTTTTCTTCGCTGCAGAATCGACTCTCCATTTACATTAAGGACTCTAGCTCTCCATCCGTACTTGGAACGATTTGGAAGCGATAGGTGACTATACTGGTTCAGACTTCACAGTGAGATGAAAAAGGAGGTGCTTTAAACAAGACTAAGGTGATGCAAGGGTTACGCCACGCGAAGGTTCTACTCTAGGCGGTTGTCCCGGCCATGTAACATCTGTTGTCGCAATAAGGCAGGTCGAAAATAACTATACGGATTCTTCGGTGTAAACAACTCAGCTCAGCGCAAGGAATACACCGATATTACTCGCCGCACCGCTCTCCCTCGGCCTTTGCTCAGCAGCGCTGTGATCTCACTTGGATGAACCCAAACCATCCAAACCATCGTAGCGAACATGAGCACAGCGTCGAACACGTACAGGAAGACCTCGTGGGATATGAGATACCCGTCGTTACCCTGTGCATACTCAATGAGTCGGAAGATGCATCGCACGAGGATAAGCAAGCTGGCTATGTAAAGTGAATACAGCTGTCTTTCCCATGGCAACGACTGGGAATATACTTTTGACGTCGGCTGTTGAACCATACGGGCATGGAAGATGACGCCGGTAACGATGAAGAAGCCGAAAAAGAGAAGCTGTACTACTAGGCCAGCAATAATAATCTTCTCTCCGGTATGCACAGCTGAAATGGTGCCACTTGCCATTATACCCCCACCTAGTGTCCATGCGTCAGTCATCGGCATCGATTTAGACCCTGGAGATTGGAAAAATACGTACCGGCTCCCTGCATCATGAATGAGACTACATCCCCCGTTACGAACAACTTTGTGAGCCATTTCTTGGCTATGAGTGAATGTGACTCGCCGTCGGTCACCAAGATGATGCGGCCGAGCATCATGTAGATGCTTGCCGCGAATAGGGCGGGCGCAACCAGAAGGAGAATAGTCGAGAGTGAGTAGACTGCGACGGACCAATTGGGCGACTCTTGGGCGGAAATGGCTCTCTGTAGAACACACGCGTTAGTTTCGTCGTCCTTTTTTAGGCTACGAATCCTCGCACGTACCCCGATGTACCCAATGACCTCGACTGCGACAAGTTGTTAGCCAGTCTCTTCACGGCGAACACGAAGATTGGGTGTAGCTTACAAACGCCGCCAATGACGAAAGGGATGAAAATCCAAGTCCGAGTTCGCATCATTTGATAAAAGTGCAATGCTGTGACGAGGAAGAATAGGATGATAAAGATGACGGCTGCTGCCATTGAAGGATTGTAGCGGTAAAGCTTGAAATCGACGGTCTCTTCTGCCATGATGATATCGCTAATCGAGAATAATACGAAGAGAAGTGGGAGTTGAACGTTTGGAAATGTGCAGTAAAGCAAAGCGAACAACTGTTTTGGAAGTCTATAGTTCAAAGTACCTAATCAACCTGTCCTATTTGTAACGTCGGACCCAGACTATCTACACACGTTCCGCAGGCTGAGCCATCTAGTACAGTGTTCCACGGTGCGTATGCGTATTATATGATACGCCCAGGTGCAATTTCTGCTAGAGTTGCGAAACCGCAGTACATCGTTGGGGTAATTTTGGGCGACCTAGCGATAAGGTTCGGGCTGACGACCGGGCTGAGGATAGTCGCTACATTAGCGGGCCCACTGCGCATGGGGCGTATACGTATGCGTGTGCGTATGCGTATCGCCCCGCTTGGTACGAAATACGCAGCGGGTCTTCCCGATGGTCGTTAGATTTGTGCTTTAGTGTGGTTCATAGGTAGGATGGTTTTTCGAAGAGACTCTAGGATACTTTTTTGTTGCATAGGTTTAAGGTAAGTACAGGTACGACTAGAAGATTATGTCTTGAGGCGACATCTAATCGTTTCAACCATAAGAATGATATCCATAGTTTGCACCGTTGCTTTCCGGACTCCCTTGCTGCTCGTTGTACTTATGCATTGGCACACAGTATGATTATCAAAGCTTTTTGTGTGATCTAGTTGTATTTCTACCTCGTACCGTCTTGGAAAATATTGTGATATATCTACACATAGTTGCAAGTGACTCCACTGAGGAATGATAGAGAGGATCCGCCATCTAAGGGACATTCTCTAACGTTGTTACGACATGATGTCTGAGACAACGTGATACAACATGGTCTAGCTAGCATTCGTTGACAAACTCCTCTAGAGCACTATGAGTCGCATAGAAAGCTCCCTTTGGTCTGTAGTTCTCATCAAACATGAGCGGCTTTGCGCCTGGCACCCAAGTGTAAGCATGCTTATCAGTAAAGCCCCAGAAGTTGATATCGGTGATTCCTGCCTTCAAAGCCTCCTTGATAACGGCACCATATATCTGAGTCTCGAGTGTTTTATTGAGTGTGTGCACGTCCATCTCGGCGATTTCGACTTGCAGCCCGAGCGCTTTGTAGAAACGAACCATGTCGGTTATTACATCGGGTACCGGAGCCACTTCGGTGATGTGCATTTGCAGGGCGACTCCATCGATTGGAACGCCATCTGCAACAAGTCCAGAAACCAGGTCTTGAAGCTCTTGACGCTTGCCGGGAAGCACTTCTACTTGGTTTTCGTTGATGTACAACTTGGCTCCAGGGGACGCAGCCCGTGCGATGCGGAAGGCTTCGTTGATGTAACCCGGACCAAGTTGCCTAGAGAAGTAATTTGCATTCAAGCCTCCACCCATAGTCTTGAGAGCCTCAGTGACCACGTCCCATCGGTCGATTCGTCCTTCGTACCGACGCATGATAGCTTCGAAATGAGTCGTCATCGCGGCACGCAACGCTTTGGGATTGGTGATGTTGACTACAAAGTTGGGATTGCAGCAGCTCGAGATGAGTCCATGCCCTTTGACCAACATATCATGTTTGTTGGCGAAATCAACGAGACGATCGATAGGATCCCAGTTGTAATGGCCCGGCGAAGGGTTGATGAAAGACCATTTCATCTCATTTTCAGGATGCAAGCTGTTGAATTGCTCAGCGAGGACATCTGCGAAGACAGGATCTTCAAGGTATGTCGGGTTGATAGCTCCAGATCCAATCGTGATGTTCTTCTTATGCGCCTCTTCTCTTAGCGATGTAGTGCCGGTGCTGGGGATCGCGATGCTCGCTTTGACGGCAGTAAGGAGTAACAAAGTGGTTGTCATGGTACCGAGAACTTTGAAACTTTTGCTGAAGGCCATCTTGCCAGGTTCGCGTCGTTCGTATCGTTTGCGCTGCTTGATTTTGGTGCTATGTGCCTACCGTATCGGAAGGATCGAACGATATATATGAATGAAACACGAGTCTTGTCATGGCTCATCCACTGGAGCATCTTGAGGTCGGAAAATAGTACCATACTCGTCGACGGCACTTGCCAGACAACGATAGTGTACCTAGGAGGACGTAGCGTACCTAGAATGGCGATAGTTCAGACGTTCTCAAGGTCGTGCGTGGTGTTGCACAGCCACTAGGCAGCTGTAGGGTGTGTATAGGGATAATCCCATGTGTTAGATCTACTGACCTAAGCTAAGGAAGAATGGGACCCATACATACCCGGCATTTGCCATCCTTGGCATCACGTGACAGCAGCGCTGGCCGAGTTGTGCAGCTAGTACAAGGTCGACCATACTAGCAAGCTTGGTAGCTTTTCATCGGCAACCAAAATTGACTTTGACAAGTTGGCGCTGATTGGCTGAAACCGGGATAATGGCGGCGGTCACTGCTCGGTGAGGCAACACACCCCTGCAAAAGCTGTGCTCAGCTCCAGACAATGACAGTGCACATGCTTTTTGAACAAATACGCATACGCAGACGCATGATACACTTTAGTGCTTTCTTTAGAAATCGTCACATATGTCTCGTCACTCTTTTCGGCAGGCCATCCACTATCATTACTTCTTTCTTACACATTGAATACTCCTCATCGACATTATGGAACCGGAAAAAAGGCTTTCGAATTTCGCCGAGCTACCTGGTGATATACCGACAGATCACACGTCCACAGGCTATGAAAATATAGAGATGAATCGTGATCGAAAGGCGATAAGTCGAAAGCTTATAAATCGCAGCAGTTACCAGGAATCTTCTTCGATCAACGCATCCGCGGACGCACCCGATGATGGGAAGCTCAAGACCGGCAGTAAGACTCCCGGTTCCTCGATTCATTAGTTGATTTGAAACTCATGTTTTCTAGGCGATGGACGCGTCAACATCGATCTGAATTCGAAAGCTGTGAGGACGCTTTCGCTTCTCTATGGTGATACTCTTAACGACATACCGGAAGATGCGCCACCAGAGTATTCAGAATTCCCAGTTGGGCAGGATCGCTACAAGTCTTGGCCTGTTAAGCTAAACATTGTCATCCAAGTTGTAGGCAGTCGAGGAGATGTGCAGCCTTTCATCGCGCTTGGTGACGAGCTTCGGCGGTATGGGCACCGAGTGAGGCTAGCGACCCATGACATGTTCCAAGATCTCGTGCGAGGCTCCGGTTCTGGACTAGAATTCTACCCAATCGGCGGTAATCCTTCAGAATTGATGGCTTACATGGTCAAAAACCCTGGACTGATTCCTAGTCTCGAGAGTGTGCGTGCTGGTGAGATCAAGAAGAAACAGTTGATGGTCAGGGAGATGCTGGAAGGATTCTGGAGGTCATGCATCGCACCAGACATGATGAGCCATGAGCCATTCGTGGCAGATGCTATCATTGCCAACCCGCCAAGCTTTGCACATGTTCACTGCGCACAAGCTCTTGGAATTCCTGTTCACATGATGTTCACTATGCCATGGACAAGTACGCGAGCATTTCCACACCCGCTAGCGAACCTGAAAAACGCCGAAGGAAAACAAAGCGCTGCAAATTATCTATCATACGGAGTTGTCGATTGGCTAACATGGCAAGGGTAAGTTATTCATACAAGATCGACATAGCATTCCTCGTTCCACAGACTTCATGATACTGATCTCGAATCCAGACTTGGCGACGTTATCAATCAATGGCGCCAGACGTTAGACTTGGAGGAGGTTGGGATGTTCGATGGCCCTAGTCTTGCGAACACACTGAGCATCCCCATGACTTACTGCTGGTCTCCGGCTCTTGTGCCGAAACCCTTTGACTGGCCCGGCCACATAGACGTCTGCGGTTTCTTCTTCCGGGATCCTCCTCGGTACGAGCCACCAGCTGAAATTCAATCCTTCATCGATAGTGGGCCGCCACCTGTCTACATAGGCTTCGGCAGCATTGTTCTTGAAGACCCTCAAAGAATTACAGCAGTCATATTAGAGGCTGTAAGGGCGAACGGATTTCGTGCTATCGTATCCAAGGGATGGTCGAAGTTGGGAGATCACGGAGAGTCTCATGAAGATATTATCTTCATTGGTGATTGTCCACACGAGTGGTTGTTTCAACATGTGGCGGCAGTGGTACATCATGGTGGCGCTGGGACGACTGCATGTGGTTTGCTGAACGGTAAGCCTACCACTATCGTGCCATTCTTCGGAGAGTAAGTGAGACAGTCCACTGTGTTGAGTTGGCGGATATGCTAATAAATCGATAGTCAACCATTTTGGGGCCAGATGGTAGCTGCTGCTGGTGCTGGTCCGATGCCTATTCCTCAGCGGGACATAACTGCCGAAAGCCTATCTCAAGCTATCAGATTTTGTTTGTCACCTGAAGCAGCGAGCGCGGCTGCAGTCATTGCACAGAAGATGCAAACCGAGAGAGGCGTCGAAGCTGCAGTTATGTCTTTCCATCGCAATCTCCCTATCAGAGACATGGCTTGCGATGTACTGCCACACCTTCCAGCAAGTTTCGGTTTTCACAAGAAAGGGCACAAATGGAAGCTTTCTTCTTTGGCGACAGAAGTTATGGCACGGAAACTTCCGAAAGATGCCAAAAATCTAAAGCTGTACGCTTCGCCCTTATCATTCCATGCTTCGATGAGCATTTTCTGCATCCGATCGCTAATTTGTATACAGATACGAGAGCAAACCCATTACTATAGAGCCTCGTCGATGGGATCCCATCTCAGGGGGAGCGTCCGCAGTGCTTGCCACTTCGGTCGATCTTGCGTCATGCGTTACAGGAATTTTCACGAAACCAATAACGGAGTATCGAGACGATCGCGACCGACGCGCCTACGAAGAATCAAAGCTAGAAGCCTCGGAAGCTTCCAATACCAGTGCCAACCATATCGACCAATCGGCACCAATTTCTGACAGCGCAAGTGCTGAGACATCAGCAAGCAGCGTTGTTCCGAAACGTAAAGCCATCTCAGCAGGCCAATTGGCAGGTGCGTCGGGAGCGAGCATTGGTATGTTTGCCCCAAAAGCCCTGAAGGGTATGATGGTCGACATTCCTCTCGCAATTACCGATGGTCTCAAGAATGTGCCTCGGTTCTACGGCGAAACGCCTCGTGACCATGGACCTGTGACAGGTTTTACGAGTGGCGCAGCTGTTGCAGGCAAGACCTTTGCGTGGGGTTTCATGGAAGGTGTCAGCGATATCGTTGTAAAGCCGTACCAAGGTGCTCGAGAGGAAGGCTTTACAGGCGCTGCAAAAGGCGTGGGCAAAGGAATGTCTAGCATGGTCACAAAGACCGGTGCTGGCATGTTCGGTCTCCTTGGGTATACAAGCCAAGGTATCGCGAAAAGCTTGAGATCGACAGTCCACATGAAGACCAGAAAAAGCATTGCTGAAGCGAGACATACAGAGGGAAGATGGTTAGTCGAGAACGACAAACATAACACGGAAGAGGCTGAGAAGATCATCACGCGTTTGCTAGCACGGAAAGGGGAGAAGTAATGAGAATAGAATGGGAGCGTGGAATAAAGTTTCCTAGGAACCGGCCAACACGATTTGCGGCAGATATTGACATAACTGCCTCACTACCTGGCTTTGAACAAAGCACCGTTATGCTAGCTGCCAGGGTAGAAAAGAATGGATGTTCACTTGATGGAGATCAAAGGTATCACAGCCAGGGCCAGAAGCATCTCGAAACTATTGTTGAAGTTCAGGCTGAGTCCAAATTTGAACGAGAAAGAACTGTCTCAAAGTAGTTCGCCTTTGCATCAACTATTCGTTCACTCGCATTGCTGCCTGACTGGCCTTACGCGCACCAATCTTTGCCAAGTGCTCGATATTGGTCATTCCGGACAAAAGAAGTTTCCTAATACTTCTATCTCGTGTCCCTAGATTGAGTTCTTGTGGAATGTGCGTACATGATGGACTGAATCTCTGCGTGGGAGGGAACGGGATGTGTTGGCGCAGCAATCCATGTCAATGATCCGTTTTTGCAAGCTGATCCAACAAAAAGAGAAGCGCGCATGGTTTTGGGATATCATGGGTGTTCTGCCTCAGGTTTCCAAGCGACATGGGGTCATTGTGCTCAGCCACCACATATACACACACAGCCCCATCACGAATACCATGAATCTCTATTTCTCTTGCCCTCTCCACCTTTTAGCATCTTGTGTGAACAATCCGTCCAAATCCCAACAGCAGCGACAAATTCAACATGGCATCAAAGTTGCAAACAGAGGAAGCTCGCGCTGCACTGTAAGTCAATCCACAGCACACATTTCTCTCTCACCTAACACCAAAACAATCAAGTCTCACGCACACCACGCAACAATCACCACTTCTCCGCCTCCCAGCCGAACTCCGCAACCAAATCTTCACCCTCGTCCTCCACCACCCACAAATCGACCTCTTCGTTTCGCCCACAACGGCAAAAGGAACAACAACAACAACCATGCGAGCCAGCCACCCCACACGCACCAACTGCATCGGCCTCCTACGCACATGTCGCCAAACCCACGCCGAGTCCAGCTCGCTACTCTACGAACTAAACGTCTTTACCATCCGAGCTACGCACGCCACGCACCTCGTTGCCTTCCTGGCGCGGCGAACAGCTGCGCAGATCGACGTCATGGCGGAAGTGCAATGGAAGCCGGCTCTAGATGTCACGGGGGTTCATGCGTGCTCGGCGGTGGAATGGTTGGATATGACTGCGAGGGAAATTGACCAGCTGGAACGGAATCGGCGCCAGCGAGAGATTGAGGAGAGGAGATTGAGCGCAAGGGCAAGAGGGAGGTTGTATGGATATGAGGGAAGGTGACCAGTTGGAACGGAATCGGTGTCAACGAGAGCGGTGAGGATTGTTCAGATCGAGCTTGTGCGGCAAGTGGAATGGAGGAGCATCGGTTTGGTTTGCTGGAAAGAGTACCGACGGCTGAATAGGGTTGATTTACCAAGGGAGAGTTGCGTCAACTGTCAGCGTGGTAGTCGATGGCAGGTTATGGTAGCGCTGGTACATACTCTTGAGCTTCGTTGCATCATGGTGGTACTAGCAAATGAGCGAACAAAAATGTCGTTAAAAGACAAAAAGACGATTTGCAGAGTTCAAGAAGCTTCACGAAGAATATTTTCATCAAGAAACTACTAAACCCTCATTTACCAAGATGCCGATATTCAGGCTTTCTCCCCTGTCTAAGAAGAACGCCGAATGAACCAGCAAAAACAAGATAGTGATGCCTTGCTAGAAAGTTAAAGAAAAAAAAAGAAACTGACTGAAAAGGGGAAAAACCACAGTCCTCGTTGGTATCGCAGAAGGCTTCCAATGCAATCGGGAAATGCACAACTCCACCACGCCCAACATTCCCCAGCCCACCAGTTGTAATAACCTCATGCTCTCATAACATCATGCACACTCTACTCCAGCTACTCCAGCTACTCCAGCACACACCTCTTTACTGAGACGCACACTGCACGCGCTCAGCTCCCGGGTGCATATCATCATCATCCTCATCCATGCCACCCATTCCCCTCGCCCTCTGCCCCTCACCACCCGCATCCACATCCTCGAGGGTAAAGTCCTCGGTCATAGCATCAGCAGGGGGCATAGCCTCTGGCACCTTCCTTGGCGGTAAGACGCTTTCGAGAGCGCGAATCTGCTCGGGGCTCATCGGGCCTCCATCCTCGTTGTTACCAAGGCGGTCCGGGAACTTGACGTCAAACTGAATGTACAAGTTACCAAAGTCGTGGTGGCGGTACGACGGCATACCCTGGCCGCGGATGACCTTGACTTCGCCGGGGGAAATGCATTCACCGGGGATGATGTCGACGGTTAACCAGCGCTCGTCAAGGTGCTCAATGTGGATTTGGCCACCAGCCAGCGCGGTGAGCAGGTCGATTTCAGCGTGGTAAAAGAGATCGTCGTCTTTGCGTTGGAACCTGGCGTGGGGTTTCTGCTCAATCTCGAAGACGACATCGCCTGGTTCTACGCCAGGCAGCTGGTCGCCCTCGCCGCGGAACTCGATCTTGTGGCCCGACTTGACGCCGCGGTCGACGTGTACGTGCAGGACTTTTCGCTCGATAATCGTCTTCTTGCCGTTGCACTGCTTGCAGCGGTCCTTGTCGCGGATGATTTCTCCTTCGCCCTGGCAGTCGGGGCAGACGGTCTGGAAGCGCTGAATCATGGGGCCCATCTGGCGCATCATGTGCTTCATACCGCGGCCGTCGCAGCCAGCGCACTTCTTAACAGCGCCGTCCTTGCCGCCGACGCCGTGGCACTTGGGGCAGATGACGGATTTCTGGAGTGCGAGCTTGGACACCTTGCCGCGGTAGACATCCTCGAGCGAGACTTTGTGTACGTGGCTGATTGTGCGGGCTTTCTTGGGGCCTTGTTCGCGTCCGCCGCCCATGCCGCCGCCGAACATGCCGCCAAAGGGACCGCCGCCGCCGCCGAAGAATTGCGCAAACAAGTCCTCGGCTGCCATGCCGCCACCTCCTCCCATGCCGCCTTGCTCAAGGCCTTCCTCGCCATATTGGTCGTATATTTGGCGCTTCTGCGGGTCCGAGAGAACTTCGTATGCGTGGGAGAGGTCCTTGAACTTGTCGGCGGCCTCTGGGTTGTGGGCGTTCTTGTCGGGATGCCACTTGAGGGCTCCCTTCTTGTATGCCGTCTTTAGTTGGGCCTCGGAGCAGTCTGGTGCTACCTGTTGCTGTTAGACCATGCCCTGTGCGAGATGCCGTGTAGACGAGGCTGGCTTACCCCCAGGGTGTCATAGAACTTTGTGTCTTTGACCATTGTCGCGGTTGGTGCGTGTGCGGTGGTGATGCAGACGAGGGGCTAGTGGGGTCGTAAAAGTCCAGTTGAGGGGCAGGCGGGACGGGTATCAGGTTGTTCTGTGGAGAGGGCGAGTCGCTGTGTCGAGGAGAATCTTTATACTAGTCAGCAATGAGCCTCGGGGCGAGAGTTGTGCAAAGTAGTCGCCCAGCTGCACGTCAGCCTTGCGGGTGAAAGAAGGCGCAGCTAACTCGTCGAAGCGACGCGGACAGAGGCAAAAAAGCGCTTACCAAAGAGTCGCCGTGGAAGTCAGTAGCGGGACAGCAGGTGAAGGAAACTGATTACGACTCGAAAGCAGTAACGTGTGTATATTGAATGCGAGCTGGGGGCGACGCTTGTAGACTTAAAAGTAGTAACCAGGATGTTGCAAATGCACCGGCTGCGCCGAGCGAGAGAAGATTCCAAACAATTCCATGCCCTTCCATGGTCCCTCAACAGCCCAAGATTGCCTGGAAGCGGTCGACTGCCTGCCCAAACTACGCAGTTAGCCCCACAGCTTCCAAACCCACACCAGAAATCTGCCATCACCATGAAAAATGCACTCGAGTCTGCCAAAACATGTGTTTCTAGCTGTGCATTCCTCGGGAAGCTTCGACGAACTTACGCTCGGACTTCTTTTGGCCGGGCCAATCACGTCGAGGGCTATCAATAGGGCTCTTATCGCCGAAGATTGGCGAAGATCCGACCCTGACTTGCATCGCGGAATTCCGGCATCAGCCACACGTTAGAATTTGATTTTGATCACTAGTCACTAGTTGAGGCTTGTACAATGTACCTGTTCCTGAGGCAGAAATTCTGGGCAAAAGCCGACGATACATCATTGTGCAGCATCAGCAAAATCTGCCTCACACACTTCGGCACGTGATTCTTGGCACACAGTGTCAATGTGCATCGATGGCGCTATCGTTGCGCGAAAGAGCCCCGAGATGTAAGAAGTATCATTCATCGTATTGCGAGTTACAAAAAAGTGAGCATTCACACAAATGCTCACCCTGCCCATGCATACCATCGTGCCCAATTAATGTAAAGTGTTCACCTGACAAAGGGAATGAAAAGAATTAGCAACATCTGTATGTACTACCAAGGAAGACTGATTGATAGCAGAAAGACGTGGAATAGTCACGAAATCCAATACTCCCGTTCCCTCCACATCGAGAGAAAGAACAGGTAGCGATCAGAACAACGCTTCTTTTCGCAACCAAGATACTTGAACCAGTAGGACCCAGTCGCTCGACTAGTGCCTCCAAACGTTCCGAAGACACGCATATCCTCGATAGCCCGCAACTGCTGCTTTGTTCTCGCCTCCAGGAACTTACGAATGGGGGCCGTGAACCCGAATGAGAAGGTGGACAGCTTGTACGGCAACAGAGCGCATTCCGTATGGAGCTGGCGGGAGACGAGGAGTAGATTCATGTTATGAGTTGCCATTTGGCAGCGAGAATTGTAGAACTTGTAATGGGTGCTGCCAAAGACGTAGTCGTATACGACGTTCCTCAACTCGGCGGGAAGGCGGAGAAAAGGGAAATGGGGAGCCTTTGAACTCTTACTGGATACAAACTGTCAGCTGAGAATCGGGCAGATAAAGAGTCAAGAATCTTACACTCGGGTATGCTTGACCGCGTCTTCAGTTCCAGATTCTTCGCGCTTTCGTTTGGCCATGTTGATTGGCGCTTACTTGCTGTGTTCGAGAAATGAGCGTGGGGAGTAGTTGAATGTGAGACAGAGGAGAAGAGATCTGGGAGAAAGAGCAGAGTTGATATACACACGAATCACTCTTGGTAGCTGCCTAGTGGGGGCGACTGTGACTGCGACTTTCTCTCCCCTTTGGTTTTGGATTTCACGGCGTCCATGAGACGCTGATAAGCGCGGAACACGGAACAGAAATGACTATTAGCATGCACGTGAGATCAGTTTACGCATTGAGAGGAAAGAGTGAACGTCATGGAATTCATTCGAGTCATTCTCGTGATCAGAGACGTGTCGTCAGCGGGTTTGAAACGCACTGATCGCTGTTTACTGGTCCCCCATAGACAGGCTCACTCCAGAGCCAGCTGCTTGGAAGATGCGCAAGACCAAGATTCAACGACATCCAGCTGTGCAATCCAGTACCTTCCGCTTCCCCACCTCTCCATCCGGCCTCCAAGGAATCCGAAGCACGCGGGCCGCTTGTAACCAAAAACTCCGATGTGGGATAGTGCCTCGATCTGCGCCCTTGATCTCTGTTCCAGGAACCCCATAAAGAATTTCAACTTTTGCAATTCGGAATTACGTGGGTGGATATTAGTTCCAAAGCGAAACACCCCAAGCTTGTACGGAAGTGTGGCAGTCTCATAATTGAGTTGGCGAGACACGTAGAGCAAGCTGAGATCCACAGTGTCCTTGGGTGGCCCCATCGCCTTCCTGTATTGAAGCTTCACAGCTTTGCTTGGCTGATGATCGATGAGTGTGTAGCATGTTCCGACAAAGACGTAGTGGTAGACCATATTTCTAACCTCAGCGGGAAGGCGGAGGAAAGGGAAGACATTCGATTTGACGCTGGGAGGTTTCGTTAGCAGTAAGACCGACGATTGCATAACAGAATTCTACCTCTTCTTCTTCTTTGTTTTCTTCGCAGTGGACGCATCACCGGAGGGCGAAGCAGCGCGCTTTTGACCAGCCATGTTGACTTGCTCGGATTGTTCGGCCAGCAAATATAGAGGACGGGTGGAGAGAAGGAGAGAAACGTAAGTGACAAAAGCTGGGCTGTTTATATACCCACAGGAGAGCTCACTAGTGGTTGAATATTCGAGGTGAAGGTGAGCTTCGAAAAACACTCTCTCACCTCACCTGCCACTTTCGACCACCGCCACCCAGAATGCAGGCCGTACACATCTAATGCGATGCTGTCATCCCAGACATCTACAAGGTCTCTCATGACGCCTTCCAGAAGAGGCCGCTGTTGTCGCCTTACATCAGATAGGCTCAATGTCTGCTACTCTCTTACTCAAGTTGACTCTATCCATCCGACTAGTCAACTATTCTGTGCGTAAAGTCAGCCTTATAGTACATCCTAGCACGCTGAGGCGGAGGAGCTAGGTCCAAAGAGTCATCGGGCGTACTCGTAATGCAAAAGGAGGGATGATCGGAGAGGGTCGTCTAAACAGCACTTGGACTGAACAACGACCAACCACCTACTCCACTCGCAACCAACCAACGATGGAATCGCAATCCCAGCGTCGAGTACCCGCTTCTGATACAGAATACGCGAGATACTTTGCTATGACGCTTAAAGAGATACCAGAGGCTATCGTATCTAGTTATACCAAGGCTTCGGTCGAATCGTAGTTACCTCTGAAGCTATTCGGACCGCGTGCACTAATAATCACCGAGATTCTGCGGAAAGCATAGTAGTTGGCATAAGCTTAGCGTCTGATACGTACGTAACGCATCCGATTGCCCCGAGCAATTCGACATCAGCATCTAGCGCGTCCGAATGAATCGACTATGATTACTATCCTTGAGCGTACATATATGTATTTGCATATGTATCTCAGCAGACTGAGTTTCGTCTCCCAATTCAGCCTTCGACAAATCATCACACTTTGTCCAACTATATTCTTCTTGAATCAAGCTCACAATGAGAGTATTGGTCCCCTTCACCGTCCTCGCCCTATTCGGCTCAACTGCATTCGCGCAGTGTCAACCCGACGGCGGAATCGGTTTCAATGTGAACACAGGGGACCTCAATTCAGTCCGCTGCTGCAGCGGCTGCGGATGGAGTAGTTGTCGTCTCGGAGATGTATGTGTTACTCTGATACCAGAATATAAGTCCTTCAGTTCTAACCTTGTTCGTTGCAGTCACGGGGAACACTTTATTATTGCCCCTCGGCTTCAGGCAATACATGTAACTTACAACCCAGCATCTGTGGATGATTTCGGCAATCTTGCGGGAAAAGGAAATGAGGGGCAGGGGGGTTAAAACGATGTAGTGTTTCTTGTTCTTCTTCAGTGGCTCAATCACACTGCTGTAGAACTTGCATCAATATGAGAGGACCTCTCATAAATCTACGGACGGAATTAAAGAAAAGAACCATCATAGGATGAAGATACTTGAGCCTGCAACTTCACGTGGCATGTTACGCAATCAGCACTGCTAATGATCATTCATGTGCTTTGCTCATCCTCCATAATCGTGCCTCATTCCCCGAACTCTACCCAACTTTCCATTCCCCATGTTCTTGCCCCAGCAACAACAACAGCCACCTACCCCATCCATCTCTCAACACACGGCACCCACAAACCCCCCTCCTTACCTTCCCCTCCCTCCAAAAACTCCCCAACCCGCCAACACCTCCCTCTCCCCCCAAAACATCCACTCCCCCTCCCTTCCCTCCCCATACTTGCCCAACCCCTCTCTCCTCCCCCTCTCCCCCAACTCGCCCCACCTCATCAACAAATTCCCATCCAGCACACCCCTAGCCCCCGTACCAGCATCCCACCCCCCTTCGCTCGTCGTTATCGAATTGATCGAGTGATCCGCAGCGGAGCGGAAGGCGCGCGGATTGAGCGAAGCAGGTGAATCGAGAGTAGAAGCGAGGAAAGAGGCGAGATTGCTGAGGCGGCGGTAGGAATCTTCTGTTAGTGGGGTGATGAGGGCGAGAGTCCCTGATTGGGATGTGTGTAGGATTTGGTGGAGGAGAGGGTGTTTTGTGTTGCTGGGTTTGGGTGCATTAGGGGTGGCGTTGTCATTGTCGTCGCCGTCGTCGTCTTCATCTTCATCGCCGTTGTTTTCATTGTCCAATGGGTCCTGCGTGAATGTATCGGTTGTTGATGGTAAGGCGAGGTGGGATTGGACGAGATGCAAGGATGTGGGGAAGTGGCCGGTGTGGAAGGTGGATTTGTGCAGCAGGCGGGAACCAGCTTCTGATTTTGGATCTATGACGCGTCAGTGATCTGGTATTTAGGGAAAGGAGAGAGAGAAAGAAAAGGAGATGGAGAGACGGGGTAGGGAAGATGGCGAGGTGGTGAGCACCCCACCATCAACCCAAAGGGAACGTACTATCGGGATCAAACTGCAGCACTTGCAGATTCATATCCGCATCCGCAACCACCAAATGCAACTGCTGATCAAACGGCAAAAACTCCACCGCCATGGCCTCGAGATTATGCTTTGACCTTGCAAAAAGGGACATTTTGTACGGTTCTTCCTGTTCCGGTTATCAGCACTGTAACTTCACCACCTAGTCGTCGATACGACCAAAGGGAAAAAGGAAACTTACAGTATACCCCGTGAACCAAACCCCTCTCCACGCATCCGCCATGGCCAGCATGCCCGTTCCAGGCAGATTCTTCAGATCCGTGACGTAGCACTGCATATCCATAAAGGCGACGGGAAGCAACGTCCCATCTTCCTTGAGTCCTCTCACCATGCATTTCTGTCCCTGAGCCATGATCAAAAACCCTTGGGTTCCCAGCCCACTAACGGCCGAAACCGCCCCCTTGACCTCGTCCTTGACAATCAATTTAAGCCGCTTATTCGTTTCCGGCCGGTCGGGCTCGGGCACCACGGTGATGACTTCGAAAATGCGAATGCACCCCTTGGTCGCGAGATCTTCGCCGTGCACAATCGACGTACCGACTGCGACCAAGTCTTTCCTCTGATGACTCTGTTCGCTGACCTCGAGATTGATCGTGTTGATACACAAGACGACTTCCTGGGGATCGAGCACGTGCGTGTCGATTATTGTCCAGGATTTCTCGTCGAGAAGCTTGACCACGCCGCGTTCGATGGTGGGTTTGAAAGACATGTCTTCCTTGGGGAGGTCGTAGTGGTAGGTTTCGCTGGGGTCGAGCTGGTATTCTTCATGTTGGCCGGTGCCGACAATGTAGAGACCAGAGGGATGATAGGCAAGGGCATGGACGTCTGCGTCCATGGGCATGCGTCGGGTTGCCCATCCGAGGTGTCCGTAGTGGGTGTCGGATGGGAGTTGCGCGATGCGGAGCGTGTCTGTAGAATCTAGGTATGCAAATCCACGAGCGCAATTCGCTGTGTGAAAAGACGTAAGACTTTTGACGGGCTTACCGCTGAGACCGATGACACGCGGTGCGCTGGAGGACTCCTTGAAGATGAATGCAGGCGTTGTGCCGCGCTGGAACACGGTGCTGTACCCGGTAATGTCGGTGATGGCTGATAGTGTGCTTTTGAAACCTCCGTCTTCTTCGGAGCTAGTGTCTTCGATATATCGTGGGACGTGTTGTTGACTTAGCTTAACCCAGCGGAGGTTTGTGGTCCAGAGATCTGTTGACGATCGCGACGGAGAGTGGAACGCTTTGTAGATGACGAGGTTGTCGTTTGATGTCCTGATGATGAGGTGGGGACACTTGCTCGTCGCATCGCCCAGGTCAGCGGCTAGGATCTCGGTGATGGTCGCTTTAATTGCGCTGCGCTTGGGTACGTAGTCCAGGGCCAGCACTGGTGGGAGGAAACTCAGGGCTTCGGCAACGTAGCACGGTTTGGACAGGTCTGACATGGCGAATACGCGCAGTCCGCCTTCTGGTGTTAGCAGGAAGGCAAAGACTTCGGTGAAGCTTGAGGATTTGAACAGACTGGCAGACAGCCATTGAATCCCGGACAACCCTGTTGCTTCGACATCTTCCAGCTCGCCATCACCTGTAGCCTTGAATATCTTGACGCTAGAGTCTTCGCGGAGGATCAGTAAGTATGGATCCGCGAAACTGGCGTTGATGACGGCGAGTTCGTTGCCACTTTCTTCGTCTTCCATGGGAAGAATCTGATCCATGTTGAGTTCGGAATCGTAGGTTCGGACCTCTGTGCGCATGACTTGGACAACCTTGGTTCCCTTGGCCAGAACCCCTACGTCCATGGTGCTTCCTTCCTCCCTTTCGAAATCACCTTTATCGGTTTCTGACAGTTCATTGCCATTCACTTCGTAGACAACTGTACTTTCAGTACCGTCGTCGCTGGTCCTGCTAACGACAAGATACTGATCATAATCTACATCACTCGCCAGGTTCGCTTCGGCATCCTCGCCAAACGCCGCCGTGACATCACCGGGAGCTGCCTTTCTCGCATGTACAGCCCATACACCATGCGCAGATGGAAGCTCCATGGTGGCAACACTCACGGGATGAAGCTCGCGGTTCAGCGCTGTAATGGCACCAGCCTTGCCCCTCCCGGTTGAAAGCATGATTTCACCCTTGTTCAGGGACTCGGTGTCTTTGCCAGGGTGCAGAACAGCGGCTTTGATGGGGGCTATACTGGGTAAGACGTCGTGGACACGGAAGGTGTACGAGCCTGGCGCCGTTGGTTCGGACACAGCGGCTGTGATTTTCTGGACTGCGGGTGCGGTATCGTTGTAGAGGTCATCTTCCATATCGTCATCGCCGTCCTCGTCATCAGACATGTCTTGGTCGGAGTCGGCGTCAGCAGTCGGTTGCTTACGGCGGAGTTGGCTGGACGTGCCAGTCCAGCCCAACATTACTGATTCCCCGTCTTCGCTTCCGACAAACAAGCGGCCGCGGCCCAGATTGGCTGTGCACGATGCAGAAGTCTTGAGAACATGGCCGCCGTGGTCTGAGGATACGGTTTGTATGGTCATTCCTGAGACTGTTCGGCCGTCGAGCGTAAACGTAAGGATCAGGATGCGCCCATTGTTGAGCACAATCATCACATCACCAGTATCCTGGGACAACAGCTCAACCTGACATGCTTCCAGCCGCAACGCCAGATCAGACTGGTCGCTGAGGGGAAACGAAGTGCAGGCCTTGGCGAACTCGTTGACAGCTACGCCATTTGTCTTTCCTCCCTGGTCAACATGTATAATCTCGTTGGCTCCCACCAACAGAGCGCCCCCGATGGGAGACGGTAGGGGGACTACTTTTGTGATGTCATAAGGCAGTCCAGAGACTGAGAGAAGGGTCGTGGACGCCTTTTGTTCGAGGTCGAGGGTAAAGACGGAGTAGGTCAGAATGTCTTTGCGATGAGCGAGCAAGGAAGGGGCGGTCTGGCGCGAGGCGGCGACGATGCCAAAGGTGGGTTCGCGGTACTCGTGCAGGAAGGCGAGGTGAACGGGGTGTGTGAGGGTGGGGTCGAGGTTGGTGAGTGGGAGGACGAAAGACGAGGAATAGGGCGTCTTGTGCTCCGCTTTCAGGGCCGTCTCCTTGGGAGCGTCGGCATCGGAATCATAGTCATCTTCGACAAGATCACGCTGGCGAAAGGGCAAGATGGCGAGGTTGTGGGTGCCAAACTTGAGGGCGGCGCATCTGCTGCTGGGGTCTGCCGTCAAGAAGTTGTACGTGTCTTTGAGATCAGCGGACCAAGGTGCAATGCCGGGCAAGTCTGGGTTCTCATAGTAGTGTATTGATATTGTATGGAGGTTGTAGCTCTCCGGGTCCCACTCTACCAAACTGAGCTTTGCATCCCGAAAGGCCACCAGCAGCGCCTCGCCCTTGCTCTTTGTATTGAGCGCTTTTACGCGTGCTAACGATATGACTGTGCCGGCAAGCGGGAATTCCCCAACCAGAACCAGCTTGGCCGTGTTCTCGGTGCGCTGCAATGGCACATCGGCCGCCTCTGTGTCGAGGTTTGCGGCTGCATTTTCCGACTCGTTCCCTCCGCCCGGCGTGACCTCAGTGGTGGTGGATTTCAGTTCGAAGATCTGGAGGAGCGAGTTCTTTGCGACGACTAGGTTGTTTGATCTAGAGTGCAGGAAGGGGAGGTTGATGGCATGGCTCACGGCCGTGGGCGGGGCTATTTCAGTGTAGCACTGCATGATGGGGGTGGGGGATGAAGGTGCCGGCGACACTTGTCATGGCAGTGGTGTGAGTGCAGCGGTGGTGAGTATGGTGAGTATGTCGTGAGTACGTGGTGGGTACAATTGATGGCTGCACGTCGCGTCAAAGAGCTCTCTACGCGCTACTGTACAGTGCACGGTCCAGATAGCGTCCTATCGTTAGCTACAACACCGTCTCCACCACAGATGACTATAAATGACAACGTTGCAACACAGACAGCACCGCAGACAGAGACACCACGTACAGTAGCAGAGGCTCAGCAGCAAGTACACCATCTCCAAGAGCGACTGCGGCGACAGCCAAAGAGTTCAACAAGTATCGCAATACGTCAGCTCGCGAAAAGCGCTCAACTTGCGACGCAATCAGCAACAATACTTATAGAAGAGAATATACTTTCCTCAACAACATCCATCGACTCACACTGATCCATTTGAACATGCCATCGCGTGTCTGCCATAGAAATCGATACCCAAGAGGCGGTACGGCGCTCAGTGATCGTATTCATCGAATAAAAACACATGTTATCCCATTCACAGATCACTCTGGGCGCAAAGCACTCATGGTTTTCGATGGCTGGGTGTCCTGCCCGCTCCCGCCGCTTTTCAGTTTCGCCATCTACTTCACACAAATGACCCCGGAGACTGTGAAGCCGGTTGAGCTTTTCAAAGCTATTAAGCGCAGAACGCCGTACGACAACACAGGGTGTCCGATCCGTCTGGAACTCTACTTTCTTCCTGCGTCCGACGTGGATAGCAGTGTTGACGATGAGTGTATTGCTCATTATCGCAAAGAGAAGGCCGCCCGGGGACATTATACACGTCAAATCCAACATGTCGAGGAGACCGCACAGGAAGATTATACACGTCAAATACAAGATATGAAGGACTCGGCCTCGGATGATGATACTGAAGAGCAGCAGTATGGCAACGACCGAGCCAGACAACTACCTGGTCTAGTGCCTAGCTATATCGATTATCACCTTGGTGACTATCATCACGGGACTATCTTCCGTTATTCAGGCGCAGATTGGTCCACAGACAAGAGTCCAGCACGCCGCATTAAATTTGATCGAATTTCCGAGGAAGAATATGCTCGCGTAACGGAGAGAAATGATGAATTTCATCGCGTACATCCGGTAGAGGTTTCTTCTATGCCGTTCCAGGAGAGCGACGCTACTTATGAGGGGGAGACATTTGTGGGCATAGCTATGTTTTACGCTGCACATGGGCCAACGGAAAACGAGACTAATCACCCCTGGTCAGAAGCGCGGGACCGAGCCTGGAAGTCATGGTGATGACTCTTCTGTTTGCACTTGTTCGCTCTGCAAACCGAGGGAATCTACTCAGCAGTAGTTACATACCACATCAAAGTGTTTTAGAAAGTGTTCCGCTTATATACACGGCTATTGATGTTTGCAGATCGTGCTCCACCAAATTGTATATGCTACAGTCATTGTCTGCGAATCCCTCATCTTAAGAATGTACAAGAGTAACAAATCGTCCATAAAGAATATCCTCGGAATAACCTTGCCTAAGGCCGAAACCCCTACGCATGTCGCGTCAAAGAGCTCTTGCGAGATTCCGTCTAGCGCGTAGAGAGCTCCAGCAGCTTTGACAGGGATGTGGGCAGCGCTAACTACATGGGCCATGATCGACCAAGGTTCCAGGCCGCTAGACGTCATGCCCAAACATGTCGGTCGCAACCTGGAATCCCCTCATCTCAACCACAGCTCAGCTCAAGTGATAGCACGCTGTCACCATGGCGCTGATACAGACCTCGCTCATCTGGGTCGCCTACGCCGTGGCCGTGGCAATCCTCTTCCTCATCGCGTCCACGTTTGTCTATGTCTACCAGAAGCCGCGCGACCGCGCCGCTGCCGTCACCATCGTCTGCATCTTCACCACCCTCGCCCTGCTCGCGACAGTTCTGCTCATTCCCGTCGATGTCGCCCTCGTCTCATCTACTTCCAAATCCAGTCTGGGCCGCAAAAAGGATTGGGCGACGCCTGAAAAGGTCGACAGCATCGTCTACACGCTGCGCATCGTTTACTACACGCTCTACTCGCTCGACGCGATTCTCTGTCTTCTGGTCATCCCGTTTACCTACTTCTGGTACGAGGAGTACGATGAGGATGCCGCCGAGCATGGCGAGCAGACGGCTGGCCAGCGCATTGGAGGAGCGCTGAAATGGACTCTTGGCTTCCTCATCTTCGTCGTCGCCATCTTCCTCGTTGGCTTCTTCGTTCCCTTTGCGAAGCAAGCCAAAGATGACAAGCGCCTCGATCTCGACTACTTCAAGCACCTACTATCCGAGAACCGTAAGCGATAATTGTTTGATGCCACCCCCCGTATACACTAACTCGTCTAGATGGCGAACGCGCCCTATCCTTTGGCCTCGGCTTCCTCATAACCGTCGGCACCATTCTCTTCGTCCTCTACACCGGCGCCGGCATGGCTCTCCTCCCCGTCGCCATGATCAAATCCGCGCCCTCCGTCTCGGCCCCTACCCTCGCCGCCAACACCGCATCCCAGCTAGAGAGCAACCGCGAGCGCCAACGCCAGCTCGAGGGCCGCAACGAAGGGAGCGAAAACGGCCTCGACAGCCGTGACCGCCGCGAACTCGAAGCTCTCGTCCGCGAAGAGCGTACCCTCATCCGTCGCGAGCGTCTTGCTGCTGAATCCTCCGGCCAAGACCGCCATTGGATCGTCAAAGCGTGGATAAAGACGGAAGCCTTTTTCCGTCCTCTCAAGCTCGTTGGTGGACTCATCCTAATGGTCTTTGCCCTTGTAATCTTCGCCTCCATGCTCATCACCGGTATTGACAAGGCGAAAAACTCCATTTGCGGCGCCCACTGCGGCTACATCCTCGGCCACATCAACATCTTCCAGCCGCTAAACTACATCCTCGTCAAGTCCGCCAAGGTCTTCCCCATCGACTACATTCTATTCCTTCTGCTCGTCCTCTTCTTCTTCTCCGCCTCTGTCGTCGGGATCGCGACTGCCGGTATCCGCTTCCTGTGGATTACCATCTTCAAGATCCGCAAGGGACACACTTCGCCTCAGGCACTCCTCATGGCTACCGTCTTGCTGACACTCATTACCCTCGCCATCAACTACTCCGTCGCCATGGTCGTTGCTCCTCAATATGCTACCTGGGGCCCGCAGACGTACTGCGACATGAAGACCAACAGCCACGATGAACAACCCGATTGCACAGAACACAAGGACCTCATCAAGTCGTGCAGCGAACTCGCCACCAATCCCGCTGCCCAGCAAGTCTGCACGCCCTCCGTGCTATCTACTTTTATCAACCGCGTCACCATCAATTTCCCCTTTTTCGGCGTCGTCCTCTTCTGGGCTCAGTTCGCCTTCTTGGGCGTTTACCTGGTCGTCTTCTTGACTACGCTGTTCAAGGCTCCCAGTTTGGATCAGGAACAGATCGACCGTGATTTGGAGGAGGAGGAGGAAGAGGGGCTCTTGGCTAGCACGGGACGGAGGTTTGGTGCTGCGTGGAGTGATGTCACTGGTCGTGCTAGAAAGCCGGCGGGCTATGGCGCGACTGAGAGAGATGAGAGGATTCAGTAAAAGAGTGAGGATGAGAGGATAAATGAAGTGTGTGTGGAGCTTGGGTCGGTTAGCTCGTCTGGTATATATGTTTGTCGATTTTCTTTCTTGTTTTGGTTTCTGCGTTGGTGGATTCTCTGTTTTCTTTTTCTGGTTCCTCAATTTGTATGATACCTGGTTATAGCTGCTAAGCACGTTTGCGAAAACATGATCAAGTACGTTTGCGTTTATATGCTAGAGATGTGTTGAGTGACGAATGTGCGAGACTGCCCTCCCAGAATGATGTGTGGGCGCTGATCATCTCGCCGAAGTAATGGATGATGTCTCACGCATATGATGGGGATACCGTCCTGTGTTGTTTTGGTGACCTGGTTCCATGTAGCTTATGTGGGTACAGCCTTTAGATCTGTGCAGTGTGTTCTCTATAGGACGATATACAAAAGTAGATACTAAGGTGAAGGAGAATTTGTGATGACTAGATCCCTTTTTTCTTTTACCCGCGATAATATATCTGTGCTTTTAGCTAGTACGACCTACTTTTCCATTGCACTTGCTAATTCCTGAGAACTCACCCTAAATCAATTCCGGACAATGTCCCCAAGTATCTACTTCATCTAAAGCTAGTAGAGTAACGCTGCACTGTTTTCAGACGCCGAATGAAGTAACCGATAACGAACGTACAAAGCTTCCACTCATGCTTTTTCTCCAACTGTTATACACCCCCATCTACGTGCTGCAAGTAGCCCATCTCATACGGCCTGTAGTGATCTACTTCATTCCTCTCCCTTTGCCGCACACTTGCAATCCGACTCACTACACCTCTTGCCGCGTTATTTCTTCCATAGTATCGATCTTCATGTTGCTCAGTCGGCATCGTGGTGAAATGGGTACGAATGCTCATTCCTCGTCTCGGAGGCTGCGCCGCTGGTGGCTGCGTGGTGGACTGGTTCATTACTTCTTCATCATTGTCCAGAGTGAGAACCACGTCGAGAGCCTTTTCATCTTCGATAACCTTGGGGTGGCGGACGGCAAAGTATTGGGCGTATTTGAGAATAGACCTATTGGGATGATCAATCATTGTTTATCCGCTTGTATACCAGCCAGGGGGCATTTTTAACTTACCAGTAACAACTCAAAATGTTGACAAAGTTCAGTACAAACTTGTACCACATGTAGTACGCAATGCAGGCCCATGAGACTCTCTCCTTCTTCAAACGGAGATGTATCTCGTTGAACAGAACCGCATTGACGAGATATATTCCAGTGGTAACGCCAGTCATGATCCCGGTAAAAGCAGGATTGATCATGAACGACATAGGTAGAACAAAAGGTGCGAGAACATATAGCAACGTCTCAAAGACCTCCTGGAAGACGAAGATCTTTGTGCCAATCTCCCAGAATCCAAGCTTCCAGGAGAACAGGATGTATGCCATGTTGTAGAAGATTCCGTTCACAAAGAAAAAGTTCCAACGGAAGAAGCGCTGCTTCCAGATTGTCATTTCGCCTGGTAAAAGCGTTAGCCACAATAAAGCAAA
>NW_024066160.1:0-410 GCF_013036055.1 Alternaria burnsii
CTATCAAATTCAATTTCAAATATTGTATGGGCTATAACTTTTTTCACAAAAATAAATTGCACGCGATTGGATAAATAGCATGTGCCATTTGTATGTATAAAACATTTATTATATATGAAAAAATATCGAGTTCCATATAATTTTTTGAAAAAAACGTGACAAAACATGTTTCACTTTTAGTTCGGTAAGTAAAAGTAGCGCGCGACCGGACTCTGAAAAATATTGGCGCGTCACGTTTTTTTGAAAAATAGTATAAAAATTTTTAAGATAGAGAAAAATGTTCTATAGACGAATTATGTAGAATTGTTATGCGCATGTTTTGCGGTCTTTTAAAAAAATTAGAAAAAATTATTTCACAAAAATTATTGAATTTTAAAATTTCTTTGGGCAAAAACACTATTTCAAAAAAA
>NW_024066161.1:0-386 GCF_013036055.1 Alternaria burnsii
AAAAAAAAAAAAAATCTAAAACTACTAGACTTTGCAGATTTCTAGAGACTTTGCTATAACTACTTACCTTTACCAAAACTACTAGACTTTGCTAAAAACTAAGCGACTTGTTGAGACTTGGTAAAAGTTCTCGTTCGGCTTACAAACTACTAGACCCAGAGACTTGGTTAAATTCTCCAACCTCTTTCAAAACTACTAGACTCTACGCTTTACTCAAACTACTAGACTTTGCCGTAGTTTGGCAAACTCAGAATACTAGAGTTCTACCCATTTCCCCTTCTATTGCCGCAGACTAGGCTGCTCATCAATAAACGGGGAGGGTATTTATCCCAATTTCAACCAAGCTAGCGACGGGCTTACGCTCAATAGCTCGTAACAACAAGGCT
>NW_024066154.1:0-809 GCF_013036055.1 Alternaria burnsii
CCGTGTAGACATGCGCAGCCCCATACAAACCATAAACCGATTCCACAACGTATAGAGTCTAGTAGTTTACACTCAGAAAGTCATTTCGCATTTGATTACAATAGAAAAAGTTAGAATAGTACAAAGAAAAAACGTTTAGCGTCTAGTAGTTTTGCAGAGTCTAGTAGTTTAGTAGAGTCTAGTAGTTTTACAAAGTCTAGTAGTTTTGCAGAGTCTAGTAGTTTTGCAGAGTCTAGTAGTTTAGTAGAGTCTAGTAGTTTTACAAAGTCTAGTAGTTTTATAAAGTCTAGTAGTCTTATAAAGTTTAGTAGTAGTATATAGTTATAGTTTATATTATAGTAGTAGTATATATATATAATAGCTAAATATATATATATATAATAAAAACTTATAGTATTTTATATTAAATAGCTATATAGTAAGTAAGTAAATACTATTTATAATATATTTTTATTATTAAACTAATTATTAGTACTACTTAAGACTATATTTTACTTTTACTATAGTAAAGCTATACTTTATAATAACTAAGCTATTATAATATAGTAAAAAGTATAATTAATACTAAGTATATAATATAATTATAATACTATAAAGTTTTAAAAATTTATAATTCTATAATTAAGAAAGTAAGTTAAATAGTATAAAATAAATAGTAAAATTAATAAAACTTATTTATTATATAATATATAATATAGTATTATATAAAAACTACTATATAAATATTAATATTAACTAATACTAAACTTAAAAAGCTACTAGACTTTATAGTAAGTACTATATTAATAGTAAGAATATAATTTTTTTTT